>NC_134569.1:53762776-54062776 GCF_050947875.1 Dermacentor variabilis | reverse complement strand
ACGTCGCAACTCCTGACGAACACTGCGCATGACCTATTATTATTATTATTATTATTATTATTATTATTATTATTATTATTATTATTATTATTATTATTATTATTATTATTATTATTATTATTATTATTATTATTATTGGCATCCTCTTCGCAAAAAGGTGGCTACAGACAGTCGCCTAACCTGCTTGCGCTCATCAGAATGCACTACTTGTATTGCAATCTGGCATTTCGACGAGCTTCGGTCAACCAGCGCCGCTCGTGGCCATGGTAGCCGACATGAATCATTGATTTGTTTTTGTTCGGACGTGCAATGCGAGAAATGCTCTTGCGATGAGCATTGGGTGCGCCAGAACCACTAAACGGTCAAATTTATTTAAGAGCCTACCACTGCATGGCATCTCTCATAGCCCGGCCGCGAGTTGATTGTGAATAAAGCCCATCAATGAACATTTTCAGTATTTTCACAGCGAAGCTGCATATGGCAAGCCGATTCGTCCATCCATCCGTCTGTCGCCTGTTCGCCGAAAACTCCTCCGGCGCAATCCCATGCGCATGCGTGAAAGAAAAAGAGAAAGAGGTGCGCGATTGGCTGCGCCAGCAGTGACGTCGTTGCTCTCCGTCGCAGCCGAGCGCGCGTGCAGCAATTTCTCTCCGGCTCCCAAATGGGTATGCCACGCGTCATACGTACTCCTGAGGAGCAGGCAGCTTTCGATCACCAACGCCGCGAGCAGAACCGGGAACGAGCTCGTCTACGCCGTACCGATGCTGCAGCCCGGACACAAGAACAAGCTCGTGCAGCCGAGCAACTGCGTACCGAGGAACCGGCAGCCTACCAAGCCATCGTTTAATGAACCATCGGGATTAACCCAGTGATAAACACAGGGGTCGCACGTCTCAGCTTCGTTGGTTAACCATCGGAGTGCTTGGGCGATGATTTGTTTTCATCTGCCGCTCCGCGTTCGCTCTTTTCATCCTTCGTTCTTGTGCTCGTTCGCTTGGTTACGCCGACACTGACGCCGACGCAGGAATGGGTGCCTAAGAGCTGAGCTCTAACATCTTCTAACGAGATGAATCGAGTTGAATCTACGAGGCAACCTGCTTTTCTTAAGTCGGCTACAAAAAGGCAACCCCGTGGAACTTGAGACCTACTGACCTTGGCCGACTGACTTGGGAGCTTACCACTATCATTGAAAAGGAAGGTGTACAATCACTGCATTCTACCGGTGCTAACATATAGGGCATAAACGTGGAGGTTGACAAAGAATCTCGAGAACAAGTGAAGGACCGCGCCAAGAGCGATGGAACGAAAAAATTTATTTATATACATGTCCCTCATGACGTTGTTAACTGCAACCTCATTTTGCATATGTGGAAAACAGAGTGATTTGATTTGAGTAAGTGAACTGGGGGTGCTCCTTGAGACCTGGCACAAGTAGCTTGTTTAGCTAGTCATTTCGAAAGCCTTAAGCGTAGCGCTAATAGTAAATGGACACATATGTGTATTTTCGAGAAACATCCGAGTTGTTGAGTTAGTAGTGTGTGTATCTTGTTTATCCTCTGCGTCGGTGCAATATAGCTGCGCTATACTGAATGCTTTCGTGATGACATACTAAAAAAGCCTGAATCAAGACCCTGGCAAACATTGCGATTCCTACATTACAATACTGACAAATTAACTCTCGTATAACTGCGACAATAATCATACGAGATCGCACACTTGGAATGTATATTGTGCACTGGATGGGACGAACGAGCGCTGTTGGTAGCTCAAAAAAAAAAAAGAAGAATTCATGCAATGCCGTAGCTTGACCGCAGTTCAGTGCGCAGTTTCATTGATCCCAAAGCTCAAGTTCTTATAAGCGGTGCATCATCCAACGAAAACCGAACCGAACTGGTGTAAGGAACGTCGACGACATCTTGATTCACGCACGAGATTCCACTCGCGCTAAATCATCGCACATTCAAACCACACTGCGCTTTACTGACGTGCTCATCTTTTCCACACTCCCAGCACTGCCAACGAAAGCAAGAACACGTCAGCGGTCGGTAAAGAAGAGCGGGTCGGGCGATGCGGTTAGCGGGGGCGCTTCGTACGAGGTACCATTACCGAAGATGCACTTGACAGACTCGACAGTGAAGGCCTCCGTCGTGGCGAAAGTGCGCGGCGGAAGCGAACAACCGAACAACAGGAAGCGAACTCCGTCCGAACCCTTTTTTTCTTTGTTTACCGCCTCGTAAAACAATCACGACAGCACGGTAAATGTATACGTAAATGTATACATAGTGGCAATGCTGGTAGCTCCTTTTTTGAGACGATGTCGCCAGGGCATGGCCCAAGGCATTTCATCTTTAGCGAAAAGTCGCCGAGTGGTGATGATCAATTATATTGCTTTTGTTGTGCTTTAATAGCTTCAAGACGCGTTCATTATAACTAAAGATCTATAGTTTGGACTCGTCTCCTGCGATGGCGAGTCAACGGTGAGAATGTGAAAAGATGAAGCAACCACGCATTTTCTAAAACCATATCAGATAAATAATTCGCTTCATTTTGCAGATTGCTTGAACGCAGATTGCTCATTAATACGCCCTCTCATATGTATTCAACAGTATAAGGTACGTAGAGGCTCTGATATTCATTTGGCACAAAATGGGCTCGAGCCAGTGAACTTGGCCAATGTCTTTTGAGAAACCTTACCCGGAAAATTTGCTGGCTATTTACGTCACTGGAAAAGTCGGTAAAATGTTGATAAGCATAAAAAAGGTAAGGTGGTCCCCTAATATGATTAAAATCTCGGTAAATTTAGCGACTTTCTCACTAAGTTACCAAAACTGCGGAAAGAAACTCGCTTCGCGTCGAACGACGCTGCGACGACGCAAAACTGAAGACACTTGAAGTATGGGTCACGCGATCCTTTGGCCGATTGCGAGCACTAAGCAGCTTTACATGAATAATAATGAGTCACATATAAGAAAAGCGCAAGGCTTATTCCAATTTTTTTTATCCTGCCCTTCTCAATTGTTTCTCTCCCGGAAACGTGTTACGGAAAGCGGACACGACTAGCGACGTTTTGGGCACGTGTGGGAGAAAAGCTTTCGAAAAATCCAAGCAAGGGAAGCAAAAGAAACAAAAGAAAAAGGACGTTCTTGTTTGTGGACGTGCCCTTTCCGAGGTGGGGAGGGGGGGGCTAAATCAATTGGCACAAAACCCCGTTCACCCAAGTACATAGGAAGCATGCTTCGCAGTAAAAACAAAAGCACAGTCAGCCACAGACAAGGCGGCACGGTTGGCTTCCGGCGCGGGACGCGGAAGCAGCGGCTAGAGAGAGAGAGAGAGTTACACAGCGGCGCAAGTTACGAGAGTCACGCGATTGCTCCTCGAAAGAGAGGGGGGCCCAGGTCGAGCAGCAGGACGGTTTGCTCTGTCTCTGTCACACTGCCAGAGTTCCCGACCGCGTCTCTATCAGACTCCGTGTGTCGCTCTTGTTGTTGCCCTCGTTAGCAGTGTGCGCAGCCTGCAAAGCACCCAAATCCCCTCCCATTCTTTCCTTCAATCCTTTTCTCCCATTCTCCCCTTCAGGCCTCTTACATGGACCCAAAGCGGGCACCTCGATGAAATTGCGCCCCCCGGCTCGTCAGGATAGAGCTGCGGACCCAGCGGTGCCAGACGGCACGTCGTCGCCACGCCGTCGGTCGGTCAACGAACCTTGGCTTTTTTTTTTTATTTTTTTGTTAGCCACCCTACCCCCATCCGCTCCCCACAACCACCTCAATATTCCCCTCACGGGAACCACGAAGAAAGAAGCGGAAATGAATGGGAAGAACAAACGCAAATACCAAATAAGTCCAAAAAGAGGTCCGACGCATCGAATCTCGGAAGCACGAAAGAAAGAAAAAAAAAAGAAAATCACAGCCATCGGCGTTATCGCCCCCCTTCCTCGACTGCTCGTGTGTTTGACCTGCCCGAACAGCGGACACCATTGCGAGTACGTATGCAGCACATATACTGACAGACCGTGGGAGCGGTGGTGCGGCGCTCGCGGGAGGTTATGGAAAACGAGGTAGACCAACAGGTACTGAAATCAGGTTCAAGCAAGAAAACGGCTGACGTAGGTGTTATCAACGAAGATGAAAGAAAGACGCTAGGAAATAAAGTAAAATGATTCTGCGTGGTTTGCTTAGTCGATCAAAAAGAGCAGAAAGTTTCTGCTTGGGCGTATGGGGTAGGCTCGGTCAGAAATGCTGTAGTGTGCGAGTCGGTGGCTTCTGGACCGCAAGCGTTGCTCGTTAACACGATTAGCATGGCTGCAGATATCGTCAGTGTAAGCATATAGCAAGTGCGGAAGAAAGAAAGAAGGGAGGGAGGGAATCGATTAGAGAAGGGTTAAAAGAATATCTACGTACGCCTTCTATGGGCAACGACCCGCGTACGCAATGAAACCATTGGTCAGACGATGCGTGGGTAAAAGATAAAAGTACAGAGAAGGAGGTTAACCAGAGGATATGTCCGGTTGGCTACCCTGTACTGGGTAAGAGGAAAATGGGTACGAAAGGAAGCATAAGAAATAGGTAGTGGCGTAGCCAAGACTTTCGTCATCGATGGGAAGATCTTGCGAAAGAAAAATATCGCTATCGTTGAGCAATCGGCTGGAGCACCAACATTCAGACGAGGCGTTCCAGGTCCCAGCTTCGATTCCATTTATGGAACCGTCTTTGAAATCTTATATTGCCTTTTATCGTCGCCATAACGGCATGACCACCATTTCATGTTATGCACGGGCCATCACCGGATACCCACGGCGAGGATTGCGGCCTTTAGCCTCCGTTCACAAATGAGCCTCATCGTTTCCATGACAACAGGATGAGGATCATGCCCACGTCACAGTTGTACAGTTATCCGTAGTAAAACAAAAGTGAGACCTGCAGAAACCTCCAATGATCAATTGCAAAACTTTCTTAGAAGACGTCGTCGCCAGTCATCAGCTCCCTTATAGTTTCGAACACAGTTGCTTTTCAGTTTAGCGCCCACGTGCACGAGGGCGTAGAAGACGGAGCGAAGCGAATGAAGCGTTTAAAATGAAGGAGCGCACGCGAGTACCATGCAGCAGACAAATGCTATATGTACGTAGTTGACATCTCGACAATTTTCTTCACCTTTTCATGTTCGCGATGCGAACAGCGCCGGGAAAAAAAGAAGATGACAGCTCTATTTTGATAGATAGCGAGAGATATAGAAAAAAAAAAAGCAAAGAGGTCGGCGTGGCATTGTGAGCTCCAACCTGCTATACTATGTGCCGAGGAAGGGAAGAAAGGAATGAAAGAGGGATTGCAGATGACGTCAAGCGCAGAGATGAAAGAATGTTGGAACTCAAGACAGCATGCAGCGTTCCCAAAGCCGGCTCTACCCGGAAAGGTGCTTAACAGTGGAAGCCTGCCTGCACGGGTCGGCGCACCGACATGATTGAGCTTAGATCAGCAGAGAGAAGGGGTCGAGAGAGAGAATGCAGCATCGCCTTTCGCTGGAAACTATTTAGCAGCGCCAGGTTCTGAGAGAGTAGACGAGAGCCGGCAACGTCCATTGTTCACGAAGTACACGTGGAAATAAGCAGCTTGCGATGACATCTGGAATGGAGATTTCGATCTCACTGTAAGAGTAATGAATCACCCTCGCTTTAAAGCTCTGTAGAAACTATGTAGTTGTGACTTTCATGTGCGCTCTGCATGGGTACAATAAAATTTAGGAATTCTCTTAGTGGATGTTTATTTTTTTAACGTGCCGGAGTAACGCCATCAGCTGTGAAAGGCGCCGAAGTATAAATCACCGGATTAATTTTGATCACATGAGGTTATCTCGGATTTCCCAATAACATAGTGCCGCGGTAGTTAATTGGCTACGGTGTTCTGCGGCTGAACACGAGGCGGCACACTCAGGCGGCAGAGTGCAAAAAATGCTCGTGTGCTTGCGTTCCTGGGTGCACGTTAAAAAAGATATCCAGGTGACAAAGGTGGCGAATCCCCTATTATGGAACCCCCATAGCCCGTTTGTTGCGCTGTGGTGTCAAACACCTTAATTTGATTTAGTCCACGCCATGATCTCGAATCGAACCTGAGACCTCGAGCTCAGTGGCGCAAAGTTACTGCCACTCAGCCACCGAGGGCGGGTCAACAGCAAAACATTATACTATATGGGGCCGCTCATTTTGATACTGATTAATGCTCCAGTTAGTCGACGACCGTGTCGCTGCAAATCCTCGGCAGTGAGACACCAGTTTGCATGCTATTGCTACGTGCTTTGAGAAGGACGTTATTGCCACAGTTATAGGTGAACGCTTTTCTCGGGAAAGGTTTTTATGCGGCGAGGGTGCAAGATAGAATTAAACGTTCGACTAATTGGATATCGTTAACTTTTCTTCGTTCTCGTTGCCACGGGGCAACAGCGATCAATCAGTGGCAGCGAAACCGGGCCATTAGACGAGCGGTCGATGGCACGCGCTCATGTTCGAGGCTTTGCCTGCTTTTCTCCGTGGACCGGCCCTGCCGGCACGCGACCAGTCAAGCACCGCAATGTGTACGCGTCACCGAACAGGGAGCGAGGGAGACAAAGAACGCGACGCAATTTCGAGCGGGCTTTATGGCTCTCGCGGCGAGCGGCGACAGCGTTTAAACAGTGGCGTGGCGGGTGTTTTGCAAAAATAATGGAGAAAGCCGCACGCAACGGGAGACGCCTTCCACGCACGTCACAACGAAGTTCGCATAAATAAGATCCATTTTTAGATACTGCGAGTGTCGCGCAGCTGGCGACGACGCAGTGCAAAATAGAGGGAGAGATGGTTTCATTCGCCCTGGCCGGTTGAATTGAATAACAGCGCTCGAGAGAATGAAGACGTAAATCTTTGTTCTGACGACGTCGTGCCCACAAATTAAAACGCGGAACGAATAAATTCGAATAGATTGCCTCGACATAGCAACTTATACCAGAGGCTTTCCTTGCTTTCTGCTTTACAAGAATAGAGATGTCTTTAGTGCAGCACTGACGCGCGTTATAGATGCGTGGCTGCGTAAGAAACGGGCTTTTAGAGCGTTCAGCACAGCTTCTATGCAATCTATCCCGTTTCGTCGTTTCGTTCACCTCTAATCACCGTACTCATGGAGGATGAAGATTGCCGTTGATTTTCGCATGGTAGCCGCAAGAAATGAGAAGACAAAGGCCGAAACTTTGGCGGTGTTGCGTTTCGCCTGCGACACGTGGTTTTGCCGGCGCGACTGCGGCGGGCGGCAGACATTTTGGCCCGATCGTCGTCGCCGCAACACTCATCGCCAGGTGTTTCCAGGCGCGTCTGCGGCGATGCGACCGCCTAGGGATCCTCCTCGCATTCCAGTCATTGTGCCCGAAACAGGCGATGCCAAAGCAGGGATCTCATTCCAGTTATTGGGCCCGAAACAGGCGATGCCAAAGCAGGGATCTCGTTCCAGTCATTGTGCCCGAAACAGGCGATGCCAAAGCAGGGACCAGCCTCTCATTACAGTCATTGTGTCCGACCGGCAGCGCCACGACAGGGTGCTACGAGATCGTGCGCAGCGCCACGACCAGGTGCTACGAGATCGTGCGCAGCGCCACGACCAGGTGCTACGAGATCGTGCGCAGCGCCACGACCGGGTGCTACGAGATCGTGCGCAGCGCCACGACAGGGTGCTACGAGATCGTGCGCAGCGCTACGACAGTGTGCGTCACCATTAGCCCATTGTACATTCACGTGCTCGTCTTTTGAGGGGTTCCTTCTTGCCCTCAACTGCGAGAGTATAAAAACAGCTGCCCCCGGACGCCAAAAGGGGGGCTCCGATTTCTTCAGTTGAGTGAAGTGCTCTCCCGTCTCTCTACTTCGGTCAAACCTGACCACCTACTCTTTGCGATGTTAAAATAAACAAGTTGTTTTGTTGTTACCAGTCGACTCATGCTTTGCCGGGACCTTCGGATGCTTCCAGTTGTACCCCAGGCCGCCAGGCCAACGCTACCCTTGGGGCTTGCGACCCAGGTACAACCACGGGCGTCAGCGCCGAGTTCCCAACAGATGATACCAGCAGTCAGATCCAAACAGCGGAATCGAATAGACGTTGTGTGCGTACATACCGGTGATAACCTTGGTGTGTGTGGTTAATGTCAAAGCAGCGATATTAAAGGGTTTACATCTGCCCGTATCTATGAGGCTTTTACCAGCTTGAATCGTCTATACCTTACGCCACTTCTACCAGGAAGATAAGGGAGTTGGCGTTTCTCATTTTTACCTTATCTTTTTCTGCTGAAATTTCACTACGTTGTTATTTCCATTTGATCTTAGACCCATCTAAGCCTCACTGGCTGGATAATGAAGTGCCGCCAGAGTTCAGTAGACTGTCGGTAGCAACAGGAGGAGAAGAAAAGGATCATCTGAACTTCTGTTTTTTTGTCTATGATAAACAGTTGTTGCAATGTCACAACACCATTTAAACGTAATTCAGGCCCTTAAAAAATACCAGAGTTCCATCATTTCCATAAATGAAAAATAAACTTGGAAACTGGAACCAGACCAGGACAGTTTGACATTCTAAAGGTAGCTTTCTCGAGCAGACGCAGGTTACAGAAGTTCGCGAGAGAGTGCGTGCTTATCTTTTACAGGGCATATCTGTGGAATGCGCGTGTTGGAGACAGCAGTGAATGGTATCAGCGTGCGAGGGGTGGAGGCCGTACGGGCTGATTTGCAATGCAAACGTTGCGGCGAGGTTTCTCGCGCCGCTCGCCACCTAAGAGAGAAGCAAGTTCATGTGTTAACGACAGATCACGTGACGAAAACCTTGAACTTCCCGTAACACTACAAAGCTTACGTATTATGCTGCTCGCTCTACTTATCAGCAGCCGTTGACAGAAGTAACGGGATACAGATTAGGGTGGCGGTCATTGACAGCTCTCGAGTGGTTATCTATGCGTGGAGTGCGATCGAAACTGAGGATAATGCAAAGCATGAGCAGCAATTACAAATGTTCTTTAAGTAAAGGGCATCTGTTAGATTGAAAATATGCCAGTAAATCCTGTTCTCCAATTTCATGCGTGTTTCAGGTATAGGATATTAGAGGAATAAAATGGACTGGTTTAAAGCAACACGTTCCCGGCTACTCCCTTTAACATTTCGGTAAAACAAGGCCTCACCCACCGGTGCATTCACTACGTATACATACATACATACATACATAACGAACGAACGAACGAACGAACGAACGAACGAACGAACGAACGAACGAACGAACGAACGAACGAACGAACGAACGAACGAACGAACGAACGAACGAACGAACGAACGAACGAACGAACGAACGAACGAACGAACGAACGAACGAACGAACGAACGAACGAACGAACGAACGAACGAACGAACGAACGAACGAACGAACGAACGAACGAACGAACGAACGAACGAACGAACGAACGAACGAACGAACGAACGAACGAACGAACGAACGAACGAACGAACGAACGAACGAACGAACGAACGAACGAACGAACGAACGAACGAACGAACGAACGAACGAACGAACGAACGAACGAACGAACGAACGAACGAACGAACGAACGAACGAACGAACGAACGAACGAACGAACGAACGAACGAACGAACGAACGAACGAACGAACGAACGAACGAACGAACGAACGAACGAACGAACGAACGAACGAACGAACGAACGAACGAACGAACGAACGAACGAACGAACGAACGAACGAACGAACGAACGAACGAACGAACGAACGAACGAACGAACGAACGAACGAACGAACGAACGAACGAACGAACGAACGAACGAACGAACGAACGAACGAACGAACGAACGAACGAACGAACGAACGAACGAACGAACGAACGAACGAACGAACGAACGAACGAACGAACGAACGAACGAACGAACGAACGAACGAACGAACGAACGAACGAACGAACGAACGAACGAACGAACGAACGAACGAACGAACGAACGAACGAACGAACGAACGAACGAACGAACGAACGAACGAACGAACGAACGAACGAACGAACGAACGAACGAACGAACGAACGAACGAACGAACGAACGAACGAACGAACGAACGAACGAACGAACGAACGAACGAACGAACGAACGAACGAACGAACGAACGAACGAACGAACGAACGAACGAACGAACGAACGAACGAACGAACGAACGAACGAACGAACGAACGAACGAACGAACGAACGAACGAACGAACGAACGAACGAACGAACGAACGAACGAACGAACGAACGAACGAACGAACGAACGAACGAACGAACGAACGAACGAACGAACGAACGAACGAACGAACGAACGAACGAACGAACGAACGAACGAACGAACGAACGAACGAACGAACGAACGAACGAACGAACGAACGAACGAACGAACGAACGAACGAACGAACGAACGAACGAACGAACGAACGAACGAACGAACGAACGAACGAACGAACGAACGCACGAACGCACGAACGCACGAACGCACGAACGCACGAACGCACGAACGCACGAACGAACGCACGAACGCACGAACGAACGCACGAACGCACGCACGAACGCACGAACGCACGCACGAACGCACGAACGAACGCACGAACGCACGAACGCACGAACGCACGAACGAACGAACGAACGAACGAACGAACGAACGCACGAACGAACGAATGACGAACGCACGAACGAACGAATGACGAACGCACGAACGAACGAACGCACGAACGCACGATTATTAAATAACTCTTCCCACGGCGTAGCTTGCGATTCCGGCAGCGCTGTACCATCTTGATGGCTCATGCAAAATTAAAAACATTCGTATGGTTTTAGTGCACTGATGCGCTAGAAGGGCAAATGGATCAGACACTTTTCACAATATTCCTGGCGTGATCTCTCTCGGCATGGAATACACCCATCAGCAACTGCTTACAAGTGCGCCTTCGAATTTGTTGGTGCTCCTAATTGTGTTCATAACCGCTGCAGTATGAAAAAAAAACATTGTTAATGTTACAAACTAAGTTGCCTATTTTTCTTTGCAATATGCGATATCTGTGACCGGAAACTTACTCACGCGTGTTATTTTATTAAGTAACATTACTAAAGTACATCTGGGCTTTCACCCTGAATATGTATAATATGTTTCCTTTATAACAAATTTAGTGCAAGGAAGTTCTGTTTTGATGATTCTCCTTCACACCAAGCCGTCATGCTACTGTTGCAGAAACTTTGTCCCAGTCCAAGCAATCATTTTGCCATTGTACAGCTTTCAAGCTGTCAAGCAATGCGACAAGGTCGTCACGCATGCCAGCTTTCACTCGTAGGGGCCCTGTCCGTGAACTTTTGTAGCCGTGTTTTTTCTTTTTTCTTGAAGTTTTGCCTTAGTGCATACAGTGCTCACAACATTACCAGCGACGAGAAATCTTGCGCAGTCGCACTTAGCTGCTGTACGTCCCAGTGGCATCCAAAATTATATTTATCGTCAGATGCACAGCTGCACAAGGAGACGTGCGCGCACGTAATCTTCTAAAACCTGTCGTGGTCACGACGCGATATCTATTTTGTCAGCGCCGTCATCAGCCCCAAGCATAATGCGCGGAGATAATTACTTCCGCATGCGACGGTGGACGTAATCAATCTTACCTTGCCAGAAGAAATATAAGACACGCTGAAAAGACCGGAATATTAAATCTGGATTGCAAAACACGCTTCTCGGCACGTTTCTCTCGCGTGCGGGGGCTCCTGCATAATTTCGGCCTGTCAGACTTCATCAGTGAGCTTCGGCTCTTTTGTGCGCGTGAGTGAACCCCGGGAAGTTAGTGCTCGAGCTTGCTAAAACGGACGACATCCCGCTGTCTGGTCGGTGATACCGAGAGGCCTGGTCCAGTGCTCGCATATCAGTTCAATTTCACATGGCGATCACGTTATTCTTCTAAAAGAGGAGAAGCAAGGGTGCTGTTAGGCGTTAATCTACAGCAGCATTCCCACTTCAAGTCAGCGCGAGCCACAGACAACCGGGCAGAGGTAGTCTGTCGAGGTTGTGGTCGAGCCAGAACTCGGTCCAGTTTGCTACCGCACACTAGAGCTAAGGGGATACAATTTACAAGAACGAGCATGGACGCCGATTCCCGAGTGTTCGTCGCCTAGTTGCAAAAGTCACTAGAACGCCTGCACTTATCCAGACGCAGGAGCAGACCTGTGTCCTTCTGCTTCGCAGAAGCAGCAGGTATCACGGTCCAGAGATCTTTTCTTTCAGAAGAAAGGATCGTCTAACATCCATCAGGCAGTGTGAGGAACAAGCTTTTGGTTGTCACAGGAACGGCAGTCACATAACGGTTTCCTCCCAACAAGAAACGTTGCAGAAGTTGACGTGTAATATGTCAGGAAAAATCAATTTGCGTTTTACTGCAGGATCAAAGTGCTATTAAGCTAACTCAGCCGGAGAACCGGCACCTGGCTTGAGTGCTCAGCTTCGGCAAACAAAATTTTCTAAGATTGGACGAACACCGGGACATTTCCTATCCGAACGATTTGCTAATGTCCCCGAAACCAGAAGCGATGGAAAGCAGGTAACGCCAGCTGTGAAAGTAGACCTAAAAGAAATGTGAAGCCATAAAAATTTAAAATATTGAGCCAGATAACTACTTATCAGCCAGGTATGAGTTGTTAGTACTGACGTCACCCTATAAAGACCATGACGCCGACAGAAGGCTGTGTCGTGGCCTAATTTATAATCTACAGTATAGAAGAAAAGGTACGGCGCTGTGCCCCTACAATGCTAACGAAACGTCACAAATGTCGGCTATTAACGCTCCCAAAACAGGATCGTCACAAGACGCTTTCTAATTACAACATAACGTTGTTCTACCGGTATACAAGCCGGAAAGGGTGATGGGAACCTCTAAACGGCGACACTTTCGACAAGCTTAAAACATACTACGTAGTTCGTGTGGTTACCACTAAGCTGTGCTTATAGCGGAAGAATAGTCTTTTCCATTCGCTTTAGCAGAAATTATGTTCACGTAAACGCAAAAACGTCGTTCAGTGCTGTGGTTTACAATGCGGCAGAATACCAGGCTTGTCTGCATTGGTGTTGGGGAAGCTAGAGCCAGAGTGGGGAGGGCATGTAAATGTGCCACGCCACACACGTGTGACACCAGAGGGCTACGCGGACACGGTCACGTATACAACTTAAATTCAGTCGCGGCGAAGGCGAAGCATTCCGAAGGCGTGAAACGACTGCTTTGACGACGTACGCATGAAACTGAGTAGAAATATGCACAAGACCACTGAAAGACGGCGCACGATTAAGAAATACATCTCGAAGAACACGTGAAACACGCTTGCTTCGGCATATATGCGCCGAGCGACTGCAACTTTTCATGTAGACGCGGATGACGCTTGCTTCAACAGGGCCCTTTCAAAAGTGAAAGCACTTTCTTTTCATTTTTGTTAAAGTCTTTCACCAGCTTCCTGTCGAATTCTGGAACAAAACTTTCGTTATCTGTCCCTCAAGGTTGATTCGCTCGGCTCGTTCACCGTGATGCAATGAATAACCACGAAATGCTCAGAAAATTCTCATCAAGTGCAAAGTACCTGCGTAGCTACATAGATTTTGAAGTGAAATACCCTTGGCAAGTAGGCCGCTGGGTTTATGATGCATCGCAAAACCACTAACCGTTGCGAGCAGCGCGGTCATTGACCAAATGAATTACACTTTCAAAAGAAAGTACTGCAATGCTTCAAGCGAACACTTCACTGCTTGGTGTAGCTGCCAGTAATTCGCCGCCATGACTCACGTTGTCTAGCGGGGCAGACAACTTGAGTTCAAGCAGTGCAAATTTATTTTGCACTCGAAAAAATGTCATTCACCAGCGAACAAGTTCCCCAAGTACAGCGAGCTTATCGGTGCAATGACCGGTCGCAATTATGCTGACTCGGTACAACAGTCCAACTGTGCTGCTTCTCTGCAAAGCCCAGCTGGCATGAGCCAAGAAGTCCTTGTCAAGCAGCCGAATGCTGAGCTCATGGCGGAGGTATTTCTCGACCGTGTGACATTTGACATCAACTTGGTTTAGCGTGGGGAAGCAAATAAAACACAAGAAAAACAGAAAAAGAAAGACGCGCGCGTCTTACTGAAGACACGAAAAGCCAGGAAGGAAAGACATTGATCTAGTGCCGCATAAACACTGCTGAATCTAACGCAGCTGGAGCAGCGTCTCACGTGCGTCGACGGAAGGAGCCCGGATGGGTCTAGAAGGGCTTATTGTGCGACTCGCATAAGGAGGAATAAGCCCGCTCCCTCTCTTCTTCGAGGGAAGGATGAGAGGAATCAACGAACCTCTCAAGACGCGCGATGTGCGGCAGCAGGGAATGCGCCACGACGCCTGTCTTATAGCTCTGAGGAGCGCATGCCGCAAGAAATGTCGCCGCCTCAAGCAGAAGAAAACAGCAGTCCGCGAGTAGGCGAAGCGCGGCTGGTCTCCAAATTCCTTGGAGCTCGGCGAAAGTGAAACGAATGTGCGTGGGCAGGCCACGTGCCCTGAAAATGGCGAGCTCATGAAGGAGAGGATGTGTGCGCAAGAGAAGCTGCAATTCCCTTTTCTTTTTCTTGTCTTTTTATCGCTTTTGTTGTAACCATAGAAGAAAACAAAGTTGAGGAACTGGAAAGACTGCGCCTAGTAACAGACACCACAAGGCCAAAGATAGGAACGCATTCTCCAGAATTTCAAATAGGTGGGAAGAAAAATGAATGGCTTTCACACGAGGTCATGTGTGACATACACTGGAGAAGCATTTACAGTTTCCGCGACGAAGCCGCCGACGACCCGGAGATTAAGCGGATGAGTGGAGATACGTGGCAAACTCCAAACTAAGGAGGTGGCCGTGTGGATGACAGTCCAAGCCCTTCGTTGATATTACTGCATTATCTTAGTCGTGTTGAAATCCTCAATTGACGCTCCTAACGAACCAGAACTTTATGTTCACGTCGACGGTGTCCCTTTGACGGCATTAATAGATACTAGAGCCCAGGTGACCATAATGAGTTGTAACCTCCGTCGTCGACTGAGGAAGGCTCTCACGCCTCCTACTACTGTAGGCGAGAGAAAGATGAGCTAATTGCTAGCGTACATGACAGCTCCACGAAATCGGTCACTTAACGTTGCAAGAAAAAAAAAGAAAACTGTTCTAACCTGAGGGCAAAAAAAGAAATGAAATTGCGAAAAGAAATTAATACCGGCAGCTCATGGAAACACGTATAGAACACGAGGACGGCGGATATCAGAAAGAGTAGGGGAAACACCAGAGCACAGTCAATGGCAGCAGGTGCGATGTGTCATTAAGTTAATCACGACTGCAAAGCTTGTGCAAAACGAGGGAAACAATATGCACGCCTCTACGTGTTCGCGGCGGCCGATGTGCAAGTTTGAAATGTCGTGCAGACGATGGACTAATATAGTAGCATCTCTGAAACATGCGACTTTCATGAGCTTCCAGTGCGGACTGCTCAGGCATAACGGCTTTCGCTATGTGACCTGTAAACGACACGGAAAGAATGCCGAGCTCTATAGACTTGCACACAGTGGACACCACCGGAAAGTTCCGAGTCTTCTGGCCTGCTCACTTGCACAACAAAGGAACAAAGCCCACGTTCTCGGAACGAGACAAGGGCTGCGCGATAGGGCCGACGGGAGCGTCGCATTATCGATATGTCTCAAGAGGCACGAAACATCGATTGTCAGACCTAGTTCTTCGAGTTGCGTGGAAAAAACAGGCGTGTACGTGTGACTTTCGCGTATCAACTCGCAGCTCAAGTTGCTGCTTGCTCTGAACGGTACGGGAAAACCTCATGATAATGAAATGAATTTCAGGACACCTATAGACCGGTTGTTTCAGCGAACACATTAAAAAACGTTTTTAAAAAGAGCGTGTGGCAAATCGTACAATTCTTGACCACGGTGGACAGTAGTTGCAAGAAAAAATTGAAACGCTAATCAACTAATCAACTAATTGAATCACTAATTCATCAATCACTAATTGAATCACTAATTGAATCAACTAATTAACAGAAATCACTAAGGTTTTAACTCCTCACCTTATGGCACGTATAGCAATTTACAAATTCCAGCATTTCAAGGCGGAAATTCCAAGGCGGATCCACTTGGAACGAATTCCCTGGATGACACCAGTTTCGAGATATTAATTCCCGAACATTGCGCGAAATATGTATAGGCGTTTCAGTTACTTTTGTGCTTCAATGAATAAAGCGAAGTTTTGCTAAAGTGGAACGGCAGTGCATTTTTACCGCAAGTTTGACGGCGCATACCTCGTAAATTGTGTCACCCATACAATTCTTTTCAAGTGGGTGCGCTTGCAGTTTCACCCGCTAGAGATAATAAACGAGTTTTGCGCTAAGACCACACAGACAAGAAAGCAGACAGCACTGGCGCTAGAATCCGCGAGATCTTGTACATTGAAATAGGCGCCGTAAGGTAATTAGTTAAAAACTTTATTCGTGAATTTGTTCATTAGTCGATTACGAATCAATTATTTGTGCAAGTAATGCCCGCCTCTTCGATTAGACCAGCTCACGGACTGCAATCGTGCTATCTGCCACGAGTAATTTTAAAAATTCTTGCAAGTGTTCGCTGAAACACCCTGTATACGGAGCACAGAATTTACGTATTGCCAGCGTAAACTTAAAGGCAAACCGAAAAAAAGAATGCTGCTTTTTTTTTCCAAAAAGCGAAGCAGTGACAGCTTGTACAATTCCTATTCTCCTCCCCAAGTAACTACACTGAACTACACTTATCCACCACGGAGGAATTGACCAAGAAACACTTCCGGAAGCAAGCACGCTAGCAAATATTATTGTTTTTTTTTCTTATTAAGCGCGTCAACAACACCAAAAAGACCTCCGTCCCCAAATGTGCAAACAAGGAGAGGACATTCTGGGAAACTGAGCTACAGCGTCAATCTATATTTCTGCACGTTGTCTTTCTTGGAATAGTTATCTTGCAAAGCCGGTCGAGGCATTCCTATTACGCGACATATCTTCATTTAGTCGTTAAGGCGAACTAGGAAAGAGCAGAAGCTTGATGTGGGCGAGTTGGTTTTGCATACTTGAAAAAATTGGAGTTTTATGTGCCAAAGCCACAAGTGGCGTAGTCAGGGGGTGGCAAACCGCGCTCGTGCCCCCCCCCCCTTACTACCCCCGGCCCCGAAATTTGTGTTACTATGCGGCCGTCCAAGCCCCTCCCCCCCCCTCTCCCCTTCCTCCCCGTGCCCGAACAAGTATGTGCTCCCCGCGAAAAAAAATTCTGATTACATCACTGAAAACTGCGATCTGATTATGAGGTACGCCGTAATGGGGGACACCGGGATAATTTCGGCCACTTGGGGTGCTTTAACGTGCAACCAATGCGGGCGATTTTGTGTTTCGCCCCCATAAAGATACGGTCGCATCGGACGTAATTTAAGGCCAATTCCTCAACTTAAACAAGTGCAGTGAAGTGCTTAATTACAGTGTTGCCTAGAAAAGTAACGTTAGTTAGCTAATTAAACATTCTCATTTGTCGTGCAGGCATTTCCCGCCTGTGCAAGGAACTCACCCGAATAAGCGAAGTAGGGCTATCTCTAACTGCCGATTTGTCCTAAATTGTTGAAAACGCCAACAAAACAGCGATGAAACGAGAAAAACGTGGCTCGTGAGAGGGCAAAGCGCACACAGATTGAACACGTGATGCGCCATTGCCAGCACTTTGTGACCAGGTGATTGAAAGCGTAGACAACGCTTCGTGTACGCCAGCTTTAGTTAAATGATTTTTTTTTCATCGGGATTTAACGACAACGCTGCCTGCGTCATAACAGCGCCTTGGTGACACGTGCGGCAGCCATGACTCACGGAGATATCTTTCGAGGTTGGTGACACGTCGTTCGCGCGCTTGCGTATGTGTACAATCCTTATAGCTTCCTTCGTACCACATCAATAATGTTTAACTGACGGGGCAAGGCTCGCGCGACGTAGGCATGACGTCCTTGTATTTTAATGAAGCTTCTCTTTATATATACTGAAATGATGGCCACCTGTACGCAGAGAACATTTAAGTAAAGTATGAATACCAGGGTAAGACTTTCTAGATCTGACGACGTTTTAAGAACCCCTTTGAATAACCCGATACATGCTAGCACGCACGCTAAACATACTAAAGACAAATGCGCATTTTGCAATATTAAGGAGCGTTATTAACAAGTCTTGGCCAATCGAAGCTCGCTATAGAACTGGTCGATAATCGCTGGATAATATATACTAATAAATGCGTGACCTCAACGCGACGTTTTCTGCAACATACCGAGCTCCCAGTTAGGAAATTGAAGTTCACGTTGAGACGGAAATATTTCCGCTCACTTTGTATATCGCAGTGCTTTTACAGCGAACTTCCACCTATAAAGGCCCACGTGTGCGTTTAGGGGCTGCCTTATATAGTACAACAGCCTCACTGAAACATTGTTTTGAGAGTCGCACTTCGAAGCAAATCGCGATCGCCTGCTATTTGACAGCCACCGTTCGTGGGACCTGCAAGTGTTCGGACCGACACCAGGCTCGGAGCGTCCTCGATCGAAATATTTATTGCACTGACACCGGCGATAGGGCTCGTCGAGAAGGGAGGCCACACAGAGCGCGCGCGCCGAAGAAACCGAAGCCGGCCGCGCGGTAGCGGGAACGTGCGTGCGAGATTTCGCCGATTGTTCTCCCTGGAAGGAGCTCGGCTGGACAGGCTATAGGAACGCGTCTCTGAAGACGCAGCGCTGCACAAGAGGGCGCCGTGTTCAGGTCGGCACTAGTGTTCCTGTATATGCTGCGGGAGCATATACAGGAACACTAGTCGGCACGGTCGTCCGGTAAGAGCCTCCTTCACGGACGGAAAGCCTGGCACTACTCCGAACGCGAACCAGTACAGTGCACCTAGCTGAGCCCCTGAGAAGTTTACCGGCATTGAGGCACACTAGCTGCTTATTGATGGTTGAGTGCTCCCAATCTAAGCAGACAGCCGAGGGTGAATTCGGTAGATATTAACCCAATGAAAAGGCAACGTACCAGGCGGGGAATGGGAGAGACGCTGCGCTATTTGGCCCGCGCTCGCCTTGAAGGAACCGACAAAAATGGGAAGCGACAGCTGGCGAAATACAAGGCGCAGCAAACCTTGGACTGTTCCACGTGGTGTTTGTTTTAGTGAGCGTTGGCAGGTGCGAGCGGGCGATCTCCTCCCGAGAAGCAAAAAGAAGCGACAGTCGTATTCGTTTGTAGAAGTTGCGCCTCCCGGTGCAGTGAAGCGGAAAGACTCGTTTGCTCCTTCCTCTTACCTGTGCGGACTTAGCACCTGGTCTCGGCTAAAACAACGCTTTAACATCTTACTGCTGGATTCATTCAGCTTTCCTCAAGATTACGTTTGGCCTACCCCATTGTTCGAGTTATCCTCGAAGGGACGAAAAAGCGCGGACTTTCACGTGCACAAAGCCTTTCCGGAGGCAGAACGTGACGGGCCTTAGAGCCTTGCGCGCAATACGTCATCGACGATCATATATTGCAAACCTAAGCATTGAAAAAAAAAAACTTTAATCCACTTCGCGATATACGACTTCAGCACATGAGGTTACAATTGATGTTAGAAGTCAGGAGCAGAACACGTGTGACCATACAAGAATCGGGAGAAGGCCTGTGTCTACTTTTTGGCAGTCATCCTAATCTTAATTTTTTTTTATCTTCGCGCACTGCATCTATCTTGATTGTTTTAGCCATACTTACACGCTCGATGCCTTATCGTGGATGTATAATAGATATGCCGGCTGCTGCTCGAGGCAGCTTCCAGCTCTCAAAAACGCGGTCATTGAATGCAAAAAAAACCTGGTCAACTATGCTGACCCAGTTTCAGCCAACGCATAGCATATATGAAAGGTCGTCGTTGAGCGAAATGAGATGCGTCAGGTTAAATATAGAGAGAAAGATATATATATATATATATATATATATATATATATATATATATATATATATATATATTGGTTGACAGGGAAGAGAAAGCCTGCCGGCAGCTCAGCAACTGTGACAGTCAGCGCAACTGTCCAAATCGCAGCCGACGTGTGAACATCAGTCGCCAGTGTGGCAACAGAAGGGGAAGAGGACAAAATATGACAGAGAAAGGGACAAGAAGCCGAAGAGAAGAAATGTGGAGAAGAGCACCATCGAGAAAAGATTTAGTAGGGTTAGCGTTTCGGCTCTCGCAGGGGGAACCCTGTCCACAACGAAAGAAGATGCGGCAAGACAAGGTAAGTAAATCAAGTATGGCAACCCCAAAACCTTTTGTGGCTGGTTATTGGCATTACCTTTCATCACGACGACAGAGGATTACGTCGCACCGAAATTATTCAAGGGACTCTGGTCCTACTGTCGAGCTGTGAAGCTGAAGATCTGCCTACAGAAGCTGCTCACCAGCTGAACGCTAAGCGAATTAGTAAGAACGTTGAATGCGACCAAGTCCGCTGCGCCTGCTGCGTCTGTCGCGCCCTGCTGTCAAGCCACTCTGCGGTCATCTGAAACCCGGCCCGTTCGGCACGGACAGAGCAGGCACCCTTGGTTCTCAGCGGGTAAGGCCAAGTGGTACAGGTTAGCCTTTCTCGGCCTGATGCTGCGAATTCGGTGCGGCTTAGCAGCAGCTGCTCGAACTTCGCTGCCTGCGAGCACTTGACTGGCGGTTTTTTAATGCGTTCGCATTCTTTTGCGTTGAAGATCCATCAAAATGCGTCAGAGAAGTATCCTCTCCTGGTTCTTTTTTTTTTTTTTTCGCGCGCGAATGGAGCCGTTCACGCCGTTCGGCTTGAAGTGCAGAGAATGTGCCAACACGCGTTGCCCACGGACGCCAATGCACTTTACGTTTACCAGCAAAAAAAAAAAAATCGTGCAGTACTACCATGGCATCACAGGGTTTGAGTACTTCTTTGACGCTGCGTTCGCCCACCTATATGTAACTTGTGGCGCTTCAGCATTTCCGAGTGCAAAGCAGTAAATTCTCACCCACTTCTAGAAAAGAATTGGGTGCTATATGTCGGACTTGGACTTGGTCGTGTACGAAAACAAAAATATGAGGGGGGGGGGGGGGGGTGCAATGGTGCAAGACATTGAAACGCATACTACGCGAAACAAACAGAATGATGTCACCAGGAACCAAAGCTTTCCGGCTTTTCCCGGGCATGGTTGACGACCGCGCGAACGACAGCTTAGTGCACGGTTCAGCGCTTTCGTGGTGCAGGAAGAAACAAAGGAAATCAACGAATGTAAAAGAAGCGTTAGACAAACATGCAAAAGGAGCAGGGGGAACCGTCAGTCAAGAAACGCCCAATTGTTTTCCGAACTAGCATCCGTGACTTGAACTCACTTCGATGTCGAGGTCACGTCAACGAAGCAGGTGCCATAAAAAGGCACGTGCAAGGTCAGAAGCGTGTTCCAGGCAGCCCGTGCGGTAGCGCTGTGGCTTGCATATGTATTTATAGCTTTTTTAACTGTGCCTTCACGACTGGCATGCTGTCGTTGAGATCTCGCCTCAGTGGTGTAATTTCTTGTAGGAATCAAAACCACTCTAATATGTGAACAATGTGCAAAAAGAAAAAGAAAAAATCAACCGAGTTCAGGTAGCCGATTCGATTGGTGTTGTCAACCTATGGAGATCGATGTTCCTGGAAAGTCGCTTCGTTTTGAATCAGCTGAAATATCGACTGATTACGTATACGCGTGTGTGGCAACGACGAGATGAACTCACGGTATTATATATTTACGAGACTGATGCGTCCACCGGTCCACTGGGGCTATTGTAAAAGACTATAAGATATACGAAACGAGGACCTACGTATATCGACGGAAAATATCGTGCGGTCATCCCAAAGTGTTTACTGGTTGGCTCATGCGGGAACCTCTGTAAAACGCACGACCAGGAAAAAAAAACCCGCATAACACTCTAATTAAAGCACGACAAAGCTCAGCCCTTACCTAGCCATTGATCACAAAAATGGCGGACTCACGTTTATGAGGTAACAATGCTGAGGTGACGTTTCCACAGCATATCGCGCAGTGACGAAAACGTCAAGGCAATTGAAGCAACGCAACGCAACCACATTGAAAGTACCGATACACTTGTGCGGACAACTGTCAGTCTCCGTGAATGAAAAGCTGCGGAGGCGAAGCGCGAGCAGAGCTCTCCGGAAAGAAAGTCCCACATTCTCGATTGCGTTACATTGAAGCTTGGGAAAAGGAAACGAACATCCTATTCACAGAAGCAAAATAAGACAAAAGTACGCCACTTAGTTCTAATTTTTCTGCTTTTCTCTTCTGCGTTTGGGCAAATGCGAGGGCATCGCGCGTATACGTTACACGGCTGCGGTATCTGTTCCCAAGAAACCGAAGACGCTGTCAGACTCTGCCGGACTATTTGGCGCAGTAACACACGTGCAGACGCTCAGTCCCTGTCGCGTCCCTTTTAGCGCCACAGAATGTTGTTCGCGGTGGTGACTAACGCGTCGAACGCCGTCGAAGCTAAGCAGCTACGGGCTCGTTCCGACCTTTTGAGGGAAGCCACACGTGAGACAGCCTAGTGCTGCCGGCTTTCCATTTGCCGGCGGACGGCGAGGCAACTACGGTGTCCGAGGCAGTGAACGGGGTGGCAAAAACGCTCAGCGGTGATAGCCTTTTGGCTATCCACATCTATCTGGCATATCTTTTCACGCGTTATTTAAGTGCACGAAACTGCGAATGAAGTGTTTCGAAACGTGCCGAGAAAACGGGAGTGCCACTGCGTAGGAAATTCATCTCCAGAAAAACACTATAAACAGCGAACAAATCGAAAACGTAACTAAACGTGCGGGAAAAAAAAATTATTGAAAGTAAACAGCGCATAGCTCTGGGGAAGTAGCCTTCGCTGCTGCTGCTGTCGGCGTCGGCGCATGGTTTTCACTATCGACCCGCGCATTTTTCGGCTTCCTCGCGAGTCTCTGCAAAACAATAGCGCTTCGTGAACGAGCGGTCGGTATGCGAGCGACGCGAGAATCCATCAGCACGAACCGACGAGGCAGAAGAAAAAAACAAGAAGAAGCGCAGCATAGAACAACCAATAAAAGAGCGCCTACGCGGAGCGTGGTCGTATATATACGCATTGCAGTTGGGCCTAACGGGTAGGACCAGCTAGTATACACAACGTATCCAAAGTGGTATAAGGTCAAGTGCAACGTTGTCACAGGCTTTTGACACATATCCACGAAACACCTCCGTCCGCGCCAGCTGAGAAGACAGCCGAGATTGACTGACGGGCTAATTGTTTCACGACTACAAAAAAAAAAAAAAGAAAAAGAACAGCGCTATATCTGACAGGGGAAAAAAAAAAACGAGCGCATGGACATAGTGCTCTTTGACAAAAGTGCCTGCGGCCTGTTGCTCAGAAGTATAGAACGTCATATAGTTACTACGCGACAGAGGCAGGCTTTACAATCACGTCGACAAGTTACCTTGCCATAAAAGAATTATAAAGTAACCCATGCTTTTTTTTTATGTTCAAGTCAATGATTACTTGTATTTATTGTCCCAAACCAACACCAGAACACATGATAGGTGCCATAGTAGAGGGCTCTGTGTTCTGACCACATGATGTTCTCTATAACGTGCACTTAAATCTGCGTATGAGTGCATTTTAGGCTTTTGTACCAATCGGAATGCGGCCGCTGGGGCCAGTAATTCAATCCGAGACCCTGTGTTCAGCAGCAGGGCACACACAGCCCCGCACTAGAAGCGACCACGGCAGATACTTTGCCACCATCACGGGTCGTACCAGCTCAGCCTGCTGCCACCAGCCCGTGCCGCCACCAGAAGCTAATTTCGTAGTGCACCTAACTTTTCGTGATTTCCATGTAGGGCGCACCGTTCGGGAAAAAATTGGCACCGAGAACAATTCACGCGTACGCAAACACAGATTGTGTTTTGTGTTTGATTCCAGTCCACGAATTAGAAAAAAATTAACAAGAGAAAGCTTCGTTGAGACCGTTTCCCGAAATGTTACGGGGCGCAACATTTCGTTTTTTTTTTTCCTTACGGTAATTGCAATTAAAGCTTCGACCGATTGACCGGAAAGTTGATCGATGACTTGGTCATCGCAAGCACAGCGTCGAACGCTCTAATAGAAGCGACTGCGATACGTGTTCGGTCCAGGAGCACGTGTTCGTCGCGGGGCTGCTGCCGACACGCGAGGCGGTGAGCAGCCACGGAAACCAAATCCGCGCTCCCGCTGAACGCACGTGAAAAACGGGCGCTTCTTTTCTCTCGAAGTCGAGAAGCAGGCATACGATATTCGCTCGATCAGCTCTTCCTCGCGCAGGACGGCGCGCGCTCCGTTCCGTTTAGGATGTGCCAATTGTCGCGACCAACTAAGATATTGTTCTTGTCCGCAGCGTTGCTTTGTGAGCGCCTTCGTAAGGTTGTCTTTGACTTAAGTCGTAATGTCGTTGTATGTGCCATTAACCGCTCCTCTGCTCGTTAGTCTGCACAAAGTAGAGAGAAAGAAGATAGAGAAGTCGGGGACGTTAACCAGAAGAGCGTCTAATTGGCCACCCTTCCTTGGGGAAAGAGGGACGGGAGAACAGAAAGATGAGAGCGAGAACAAACGTGCAGTTTCGCAGCCTTTTGCATAAGTGTACAAAGGAGGAGCAGGAAAGAAACAGTAGTCAATGTAAAGCCGGCTGGCTACTCCATACTAACTTCCCCGGCTGACTAACACGGTGGGGGTGGGGGGGGGGGATTAAATATGACAGCAGGACATCTGAAATGAAGTAAAAATAAAGAAAAAAGTGCACGAAGTAGGGGAGGGGAGGGTACATGACTGCACAATAATATATATGAGCGCACCATCTGTTCATGAGACAAGGGGCAGCGGACTTCATGCATGTGCGCCAACATCACCCTTGTATTGTGCCAATTAATAAAAAAAAGCCAACTTGCGTGAATGCATTGCAGTGATTATAGTGGAGACGCTTTCTTGGACACCGTAATGTTAGCGGCGGTAGGCGTCAGCAAATGCGCGATACTCAATAGTTGATTAGCTAAATTCACTAATACGCTCTTGTGATAATTACTTGTGCCCCGCTTTGAAATTGTGGAACTGAAGCTGCTCCAGTGTTCGAGGCATATGCATTTAGCGGGAAAACCTGAAACAGCCGCTCTCTACCTTTGAGATATTCGTCGCCAATATCTGCCCTGTTCAGAGTACGTGAGAACGACTTTCCGGGAAAGTAGATTGAACGCCAAAGAAATTCTACCGAAGTTTGAGGATGCCTTATTTAAAATATGCGTGCTGTCTACAAAATTCCAACCCAGCGAACAAGCCCTTGAGCACTCAATGACTGAAAGTTCCGCCATCTGCAACATAAAGTAACTTAGCGAGTAATTTGCAAATACATAGTTGAATAACTAACAAATTTTTATCATACATTTAGTGATGTTCGCAGCGGCTTCTCATAATGTTTTACCAGACGAGTCCTCAAGAACTTTTTTTTTTAAATTCGGGGAATAGTTGGCGTCAGAGCAACAAAGCTTGACTTAGAGCTCGTAACTATAAGATCAACCTTCGAGGAGTTTGCGCATTGTGCGAGATGTGAGCGTTCAGTGTGCTATAGACGATGAAAATGAGAGAAATGTGAATACGAAAAAAAAAACTACAACTATATTGATATTACGATAGTGATGTACAGGCCCGGACCAAGTACAGCCAGCTCTCTAAGTAGGAACACTTAGATTTCGATGATTGGGACACCTCGACAGCTGCTCACGCGCGCGTCACAGGCGACCTCACACACAAAGCGACGTTTCTTACCTCGTATCTATTTTGGGATTTCGCGCCCACTGCGACGCCAATCACGTTCGCTCAACACAACTCTAGCTTCGTGTTAATACCTTCGAAGTGGGTCGAGTCTGACTATAATGGTATAAGAAATGCGCGACCGATGATGGGATCGAACTTCTGCATTCCGGCACAGCTTATCAATGATCTAGCCATTAGCCAAGGTTGAAGACTTGGGCGTGTTGGTATAGCATATTAGAATCTAATCTAGTAGAATATTAGAATGCAGAATATGTTAGAATCTAACTAGCCATTAGGCCACGATCGCACGCACGCTGGCGGCGAAATAGCTGTTTCAAACGTCTGGCGCGCGGGTCACGTGCCAGTATTTCGCATATTTTCCTCGTGGCAGTAAGCAACTTGAGCCGCTGTGTTAGACTTCACAGCCTTCGGGCTATCGGCCCACATATTTCGTCAGACGGATAATTACAAGGTGCGCGAAGTCTGCCTACAATGCTCTCGCATTAAGAAGGCCTCGGGAATCTAAAAGATACTCAATGAACAACAATGAAATTAAGGTAAAACGGCACCATTACGCTCCTTAATATAAATACGGTGCACCTTTACCGAGTGACGAGGTTTGGTGCGTATGACGTCAGATGCGCCCAAAGCAAAACGCGGATGGCGGTGCCGAGTTCAAACTCGCGCGTATAAGATACTCGTGGCGCCATGCACAGTCGCAAGAAGTGGCAGATTCCGCCAACTTTCAAAAATAAGTTTGATATCTTGGTTCAAAATAGAATCCGTATCAGATATTAAGCTGATAAGAATAACGCACTCAGCTCAGAAAGAAAGGACAAAAAGAAAACAGAAGCTAGGAATTGCAATCTCTTGTTCACGCGGCTCGAGCACAAAAAAACACACAAGTACGCAAGAACACAGTGATATCTGTAACGCCATCGGCTGCTTCATCGCCCCTGTCCAGCGATTACTGGACAACCTCTTCTATCCGTCACGCGAATAATGTGCTACCAAAATTGTAGCATCAGGCTCTTTACTGCGCCACTTAACTATCTATTGTGCTGGTTGCACCTTCGATATCCAGTGCACACGGCTATTCGCCGTATGTATGTAGATAAGGCCACTTTTATTAATAACCGGAATGTCGACCCGCGCGTCAGCTTCCCATACGGTATTTTTATTTTACTTACCGCGGTGTCTTCACTTTGGATAGCCGTGCGCCTTCTCACCAGCGTATTAACATTGACCTCTCTCAGCAGCAGCGGCAGGAGCAGTATACGTAGCACCAGCAGCAGCCGACAGGCGCATCACTGCACGGCAACGGCGCGAAGTGCAAGCTTACGCAACACAAGAGACTGACGCAGCGCCGAAGGAACGCTCAAACTTTACGTAAGAAAGAATGTCGCGTCGCAAACTGCAAGCTGATAGAGGCCACTGCGGTCGGAAGCTCCGTCACACGCTTCCTGTCGCAAAGAGGGCGGCGAGCGCTTCGCCGGCGAGCCAGTGAAGTGTCGGCGCGTGCGACATGTATGTCTCCCCACCCACGTGTGTCATCCGTTTAGAGTCGTTCGGAGAGGTGACAATGCGACAGTTTTGAACAGAGCGAGGAAAACTGCAGGATGCTGCGGATAGCTAGAGCAGTTCGTCTATTAAATCACAGGACCCCCCCCCCCCCCCCCATTCAACCATTATTGGCCTCGAGCTCCACCACTGGAAAAGCTGGCGCCACCATCGGCGTGACGTGCTAGGAGGGATCACGTGGACATAGCGGCCGCGTCGGCTGCTTCGGGCGCGCCGAAGCGAGCTGAAAGCGAGAGTTTAAATTCCCTCGTACGCTGCGGTCCTCAATTAGTGGCGATATTTGCTCGCTTCGAGTGTCTCCTTTACAACGCTTGAAAGCACTACAATAGGTAGTGGCTGCCTTCGAAGGCGCACAATATGGTAGGCTACTGCTCGGTGCCGCAATGCCGGACGCACGCAACGGAGCACGGTGTCAGCCTTATTCACACGTAGCCGCAGGACAAGAAGCTGTGTGAAGCTTGGCTCGCGAAACATAAAACCGGCAAACAGTCATCGGCTACAACTCGGGTATGCAGCAAGCACAGACGCGAGGAAGATTTCTGCAACGGCGCCCCGTCTGCGATGTCCTGAAAACGCGCACTGAGACGCTCGCCCGAGTCCGCTGCCCGACTAATGTCATGACGGTTTGGTCTATGAACTTGTCGATGCTATAGATACTGGCAAGTTCAGTGGAGTGGAAAGGCAGCGGTAAGAAGCAAATTTTAAAAAAGCATGGCATATGGTCATGTTTGTGTTATGAATTAATGCACTGGATTACAATAAAGGAGCAGCGGGGAATTGCACGCTGAGAACACCGATAAACATACAGTGCGACGCAACTCGAGAAATAGTATTGAAAGGTCAAAGAATTTAGTAGAAAAAAAAGATTGAATCGTCGCGACGGCACATCACAGTCCCCGTAGGCGTCGAAGTCTCTACAATGAAATTATTTTTGAACAGCTCTGATAGCGCCCACGCAACAATGGTTGCTTGTTTACTGTCAAATGCTCATATTCTGCGGCCTAAAGCTCATGGCACGGTGCGAAAACGCGCGAGCGGAGAAAGCGAAACAGTGCGCGGACAAGCATGCAGACGCGCAGTCGGTCGCTGCGAATCTGCGCGATCGCTGCATTGAGGCTTCGTTCTATTACGCTCCATTTAGTTATACGAACACTATAAGAACATATTTCACATAGTTTGCTCTCAGCGTTTACCTACCTTTCACGCAAGAAGCCGGTTCGGGAGACTCCAACGCGGCGACCGCGCGCAGTGGCGTTCACTGTACGTATTCGGTAAGGAGATGGCGTCTGTAAACGATTGTGTGCTTTCAGTTTGCCCAAGATTATTATTTAGACAGTAAGAAACTTCTCTCGTTTCGAAAGTACTGATAGAAATGTCCGGGAGAGCTCGCGCGTGGTGTTTTCAGTGAGCGCTGAAAGCAAAACCTATGAGGAGCGCGCCGCATGATCCCTCATACTACGCCAGCGAGGCGCTTCCGATAGATGGCGACTCCGTAACTCCTCGCCGCCAATACCTGAAAAAATAGAAAAGAAATTACTCTCACAGCAGTTAAGAGCTTGGAAGTGGGTTCGCCGTGTATTTCCTTTGAGGTAAAGCGTCGTCCACACCACCAATTCGTCGTCGCTATCGTGTCGTCGTCAAGCCGCCTTCTCATCGTAAGCTTGACCCTCGTCGTGTGGCGAAGAAAAATGAAATATTATCCCCCGCTTGAGATTCAAATACAGCTTCTTCGGTATTGGCGGCGAGAAGTTACGGAGTCGCCATCTATCGGAAACGCCTCGCTGCCGTAGTATGAGGGATCATGCGGCGCGCTCCTCATAGGTTTTGCTGTCAGCGCTCACTGAAAACAACACGCGCGAGCTCTCCCGGACATTTCTACAAGTACTTACGAAACGAGAGAAGTTTCTTACTGTCTAAATAATAATCTTGGGCAAACTGAAAGCACACAATCGTTTACAGACGCTATCTCCTTACCGAATACGCACAGTGAACGCCACTGCGCGCGGTCGCCGCGATCGAGTCTCCCGAACCGACTTCTTGCGTGAAAGGTAGGTAAACGCTGAGAGCAAACTATGTGAAATATGTTCTTATAGTGTCTGTATAACTAAATGGAGCGTAATAGAAAGAAGCCTCAATGCAGCGATCGCGCAGATTCGCAGCGACTGACTGCACGTCTGCATGCTTGTCCGCGCACTGTTTCGCTTTCTCCGCGCGCGCGTTCTCGCACCGTGCCATGAGCTTTACGCCGCAGAGTATGAGCATTTGACAGTATACAAGCAACCATTGTTGCGTGGGCGCTATCAGAGCTGTTCAAAAATAATTTCATTGTACAGACTTCGACGCCTACGGGGACTGTGATGTCCCGTCGCGACGATTCAATCTTTTTTTTTTCTTCTAAATTCTTTGGCCTTTCAATATTATTTCTCGAGTTACGTCGCACTGTATGTTTATCGGTGTTCTCAGCGTGCAATTTCCCGCTGCTCCTTTTTTGTAATCCAGTGCATTAATTCATAACACAAGCATAACCATATGCCATGCTTTTTTTAAATGTGCTTCTTACCGCTGCCTTTCCACTCCACTGAACTTGCGAGTACCTATAGCATCGACAAGTTCATAGACCAAACCGTCATGACATTAGTCGGGCAGCGGACTCGGGCGAGCGTCTCAGTGCGCGTTTTCAGGACATCGCAGACCGGGCGACGTAGCAGAAATCTTCCTCGCGTCTGTGCTTGCTGCATACCCGAGTTGTAGCCGATGACTGTTTGCCGGTTTTATGTTTCGCGAGCCAAGCTTCACGCAGCTTCTTGTCCTGTGGCTACGTGTGAATAAGGCTGACACCGGCCTCCGTTACGTGCGTCCGGCCCTGCGGAACCGAGCAGTAGCCTACCATGTTGCGCGCCTTCAAAGGCAGCCACTACCTATTGTGGTGCTTTCAAGCGTTGTAAAGGAGACACTCGAAGCGGGAAAATTTCGCCACTAAATAAGGACCGCAGCGTACGAGGGAATTCAAACTCTCGTTTTCAGCTCGCTTCGGCGCGCCCGAAGCAGCCGATGCGTCCGCTATGTCCACGTGATCCTTCCTAGCACGTCCCGCCGACGGTGGCGCCAGCTTTAACCGTGGTGGAGCTCGAGGCCAATAGCGTGCAAACGTGAGTTGGCCGCGCTGATGAAACAAAAAAAGAAGTATAAGTATAGATGGCACGCCTATTATGGAAAGGAACATCCTATATAAGAACATGCATGACATCCTGCGTCCGCGATGCACAAGCCCCACAACAGCACCCGTTTCACGTCACCAGTGCGATAGGCGCGCTGGATAAGACCAACGCTTGACAGACACGGGACTCGAAGCGAAGCAGACGCCGCCACCAACAGCGTTTGTGGTCTCTGCGTCTACTCCCCTTTTATGTCCCGATTTTATCGAGCTTACTGGTAACGTGAATCAAGAAGCTCGTACAGCCCACTGGCCCGTCTAACAGCCCTGCTGTGCTGTGTAAAAGCACTGCTGTGCAAAACTCGGTGCGTAATGCTCAGACGAGCGCGCTGAAGCAGGTGTGCGCCCCGCATTACGTTACATGCCAGAATAGAGCTTGTTTAGCTAGAAGCCTCAGTGGTATACGCGACTGCGGATCTTCACACGGGTTTCGAGACGTAATAAAGTGAACAACTAAAGAACAAAGCGTGTCGTGGCTAACACGGCTTCGGTTGCATGCGCAGATGAGCCTCTAGAACAGTTGCTGAAAAAAAAAAAAGTTCGCTCAATCTTTCATTCAACACCAAGCAAATAAATTCGACAACACATGACACAGACGGTTAAGCACTTTTGTGTGCCACTATGGTCGCATGAAGACTGCATATAATGCTTGCGCGCTCTCTGTTGAAAAGCAATCAACATGTTGGGTGACTTTACATCAATGAAGCTTACTTCATCGAAAATGCAGCGATTGGCCCTGTTTGGTTCATCTGCGCGCGAGATTTTTAAAAAATGCCGTCAAGAATGCGTTGAATTGGCTCGCAGATGAGTGCGAAAGGTGTCCGTTACGTTTCGCCTTTGCGTGCGCGCATGCATGCGTGTGTGTTTGGTCTCGCCTTTACGGCCGGCGATTATCGTGCGGGAAAGTTTCCCCTTGTCTTGCGGCTCATGCGGCATAGCTCGCGGAGCGGCTTGCCTTTGGCCTTGCGACACGGCACATCGGTAATGGCGCGCGTCCATGCCAGGTTTGTGACACTTCAGATGCATGTAAAACGTCTGCCACGAAAGCGTCAGAACAGGCAAGCCGCTTTCCTCCTCACCTTCCTGACACAGACATTATCTTATCGCCATCACTATGGAGCAAACACACTTTTTATGCGCTTAATAGCCAACATTGATAGCTCACTCGCACGGCTATTCCCCGCACAAGCAGGTGTCTTTTTGCTTGTGCGGAGAGGCGCCCTCAGTCACGGGCCCGAGAGACAGCAAGAGCCGCAACAGCCATGGACTGAGGGCGCCTCCCTACACAGGCAGAAAGACGCCTGTCTTTTTTGTCGTTTTCTTTTTTTTTTTCACTGAGTGTTCTTCCTCCTCCTACTCGAAAGGGCAATGTCGGGTTGGTACAATCGATATACTATAAGCTTCTAACGGCTTAGCACATATTGAATTGAATTATGGGGTTTTGCGTGCCAATACCACGATTTGATTATGAGGCACGCCGTAGCGGGGGGACTCTAGATTAATTCTGACCGTCTTTAACTTGACCCCAATGCTCGGGACACGGGCGTTTTTGCATTTCGCCCCCATCGAAATGCGGCCGCCACGACTGGGATTTCATCCCGCGTCCTCGTGCTTAGCGGCGCAACACTCTATGCCATCGAGGCGGGTAAGTTTGTACGTATGCAAGGAACTAGCTGCCATGAACATTGGTACAGTTACTAAACACTGACATTTGCTACGAGGCAGGCGCCTCTTCACGCGTGTATGCAGGCCACTTTGTTGCCGCAAAAGTCAGCCTCGCGATGCCGCATGGTCACCGCAATGCCTGGTAACTTATCGGGAAAAAAAATGAAATGCATCTTCTCGCTCCGTTCTTAACTACACGCAAGAAACAGCGCAATGATGCAACGTTTACTGCATGGGCTCATTGCTAATTAGGCCTGAAATTGTCGTAATCCTACACCCAAAAGCGAGACGCGTTTGCAAGTATATATATACCACCGCAACACGTAGTGACTATTAGGTGCCTAAGCACCTAATCGTCAATATATAAAGAAGTTGCGTAACCTAACTAACGACGAAATAGGAGATAGTATAAATTAACGAGCGACAGTACAATATACACCAAAATGACGACATTAGCGCTCGTTGCTAACACTCAATTAACCGTATACCAGCTCATTCGCATTTCAACTTTGCTGGGCAGCGACATTAATCGCACGCGCCTTGTAACTCTACAATTATAAACAGTAAATAAATAGAATTAGATAAATATTAAAAACAAGCAACGAATGAAACATTAATAAGGATAAATGAAGTGCTGTTCGAACACACGCGGAGGCATCCAGCCTAATTACTACGGAAAGCCCTTCGACGGGTTCACTGTAAAAGAAGCTGTCTTTCCGGTCGCTTAACTGTATGAAGAAAAAAAAAAAAAAGAAGTCCTAAGTAAAGTTTGACACGTTGGACACAACTCCACACGAGCGTTGTGAAACACTACATGCGCGGTATAGGGCTAAAGAATGTCGCCCGTAACGGAGCGCTTCGACGCGCCGTCATTTTCAATAACGTCGGCGTTTGTCGAACGCGTCACGCCGGAACTGCTTAAGCGGGGGATTATACGAGCGCGAGAGCCTCTCATCGCGGCGTGCCCGAACAGAAAGGCGAGAATCGCTCGCCTCTGGAAGCGCGTCGTCCCGACTTGCCAGCGGTGTCGTTCGAGTAACGCGACGCGTTTACGCACGTCGAAGTACGAAGACGTGCACGGAACGAAAAGCCAGCAATACTGTAAATGAAATTGCTTCGAGGCCGAATAATGTATGGGGAGGCAAAAAACAAACAGACAAGCAAAAAAAAAAAACGTTGAATTTGGCGACGGAGAGTCCTAATGGGGGCGAGATAAATGAGATGCGACAGGCGGGGAGTATAACCGGAAGATAGATATCCACTTTACCACTTTACGCCCGGGAAGGGGAGACAAAGATAGTGAAGGAAAGCACAGAAAGAGAGAGGGAGAGATATTTTTTTTAAAAAGTTTGCTCCTATCGAAGCAAGAAAACAAGAGCAGAAAAGACACTTATATAGTGTTCGCAAACATAATCGAATGTGAAAGCATTTGATTATTCGAGTATCAAATAGGGGCATCGCGATGTGCCAAAGCTGCACTTTGCGCGTACAAATTATAGGAATTAAAGTTACTGCTGAGGGGGGCATGCAATGCTTTAGAGTAATGGTAAATTAGAATGATGGGAGTAATGGTAATCTTGGCAGCACGCCGCCGCTGGTCGTATAGGCCGTTTCTTTTCCCTTTGCCACTCCTCGTATTCACACTGCCCCTCGGTAGTCCTGTAGGCATCTGTTGCCTACCCGTAGCGGTGCTGCAACAATGAAATCAGTTGCTAGGCTGATTATAAATATATATATATATATATATATATATATATATATATATGAAAGGCTAGTGACGTCACTCTCCAACTCGCAAGCTCCCGTCGCCGCGGCAGCTTGAGCAACAGTAATCTTTATCGGGAAACGTATGCAGGGGGCGCTACGTGCTTCGCATTGTTATCAGGAGCGCCTTATCATTTTTTTTTTTAATATTTGGGGTTTTACGTGCCAAAACCACTTTCTGATTATGAGGCACGCCGTAGTGGAGGACTCCGGAAATTTTGACCACCTGGGGTTCTTTAACGTGCACCTAAATCTAAGCACACGGGTGTTTTCGCATTTCGCCCCCATCGAAATGCGGCCGCCGTAGCCGGGATTCGATCCCGCGACCTCGTGCTCAGCAGCCCAACACCATAGCCACTGAGCAACCACGGCGGGTCGCCTTATCATCAATGATGTTGTTTGGATGCTTGTTTTCTGCTTGTTCTTTATTGAAAAGAGCGAGAGACTTAATTCGCCAAAGGCAGAACTGACCAAGTGAGCCATTAGGTGGCAGGCCGGCGGAACAGGCCTGCGACGTCCTGGGCGTGTAGGATGGTTGCGGCCTGGATGCGGCTACGGGTTGATCGCAGGAGGCAGTCCCATGCTTTCGGCGAGAGAGATGGCAAGAGCTGGGAGGGAGGAGGGAAGGCCCTACATCCCCATAGCACGTGGGCGAAAGTGGTGGACACATTGCACGAGGGGCAGTGACGCTCATAGTCGCGCGGATACATACGGGAAAGTATGTAAGGATTAGAGAAGGCCTGTTTGTATAGTTGACGAGGTTGGGGAGCGTAGTAAAGTCGCCTACTCGTCCGATAATATGTCGTGGTGTACGTGGTGTGGTCCTCGCTGGGCACATCGGGGTCGGAGGGGTCCCCCGCTCGGTTGACGAAACCTCGAGCTCTGAGGTGGGCTGCCTCGTTCCCCGGATTGCCCGCGTGAGCTGGAACCCACATCAGTTCGATGGCATCGCGTTCCTGGAAGGCGGGGAGCGGACGGAGGACATACAGGGTGGGTAAAGCCACTCTGCCGCGAAGGAAGTTATTGAGGACCTGCTTGGAGTCGCTGACCACTACACGGATTTCCGGATTTAGCATGGCGAGTGCGATAGCTGCTTTTTTCCGCGGCGTCCGATTTGGGTGTCGAGGTGGTCGCTGACGCGGCGATTAGCCCCGAGCCGGTCACCAGGCAGACTGCACAGCTTGGTGCTCCATAGTGCGTGTTGTTTTGGCCAGCATTCCTAAGATACGAATGGTCTGCACCTCAGGATTTATTGAAACTTATTGTGTGTTGCATGCCTGATATCATAGATTATATGCACCTTTCGCTTAAATCGCTGAAGGCGGTTTTTCTTTTTGTTTGTTTAGGATGCGCCGCGAGAAATACCGACCAGCAAGAGGCTAGCTAACAGGTTCGCTGCAAAAGAAATTATCCGGATCCGATGGCGGGAAATTCAAAGGTAAACCGCGTCGGCGTCATGTGCGCTCATTCCAGCAGAAAGCGTCATCTCGCGCGCGTCTCCGCAGGTACTCGTTTGAACAGGCCGCGATGCCCTGGTATAGATCATCTACGCGCCGATCTTGTTCGATGACGAGAGGCGGAGTAAACTGCGCAGCTGGTGCATCGTAATTCGAACGTCACGATGCATCGCGTAGTACACAGAGTGTGCTCAAGCGCTTCGGTTAGGAAACACCCTCGCGAGTCGGACCTGAACTGGCATGCGTAGCGCCGCCGTTTCCGTGCGCATGCCGGCTATAGTCCGAATCCGTCATATCAGATAACGAATCTACAACAAATACGCAGGACGTGCCAGCGATCGAGGTGCGCCTCTAGAAACGGTCAGCTTCAGTTAGGTACTTGAGGCCTGAATTTATCTCGGCGTGACAATCTGCGGAGCAGCGTTTGTCGCATCCTCGCTAATCTGGGGCCACCAAGATGCGGTTTTTTGGCGTCAGCTATGCGGGTACACGAGTTGTGCGTTTGTACTCTGTATTCATTTGGCGCTCCTAAACTATATAGTTGCGAAGTTCAGTTTCAGGCGCTCGGTAGCGGCTAAAGTATACTTAAGCGAGCTAACGAAAAATGCTGAGAAGACAAGCTCGTCCTCTTTTTATGTCTGGCACCCACATAAGATAGTGTCGATATACTGCGCTGAGTGTCCTCGATTCCAGAACTTCTCATTCAGCGTCGCTATCTCCTTGCGAGTGCTTCTCTGTTGAACTAAGGCAGTCAATTCAAAGAACGAAAGAAACAATCGCACACACGTACGCTCGCGCAAGATAGGTCGCTTTCCGTATCTGTGGCCAACATTTCTTGAGCTCCCTCTCGCTCGCGGATAGGTCTTGCTCCCCGTTTATCCCCTTGTGCAACTGCTCGTATGTCATTTTCGAGAAAAAAGAAATGTATATAGGCGACAAAAAGAAACATGTAATGCGAAACGGCGGTGAAAAGTCACCCTTCTCCGGTATAAATACTTTAACCCTGCAGCCCGAGTTAAAAGAATTACTAGTGACAACAACATGCGTAGCCTCCCAGAAATGCTCCTCACTTCAAGAAAAATGACGCGCTAAGCGTTCTGTGATGCTTTTTCGCGTTTTAAACGAATCTCGCTTACGCTCACAACAATGAAAGACAGGCCCGTTCCTGTCATCGTTTTCCTCGGCGCCGCGTCCCTGACGTTCGCACTTGATTTCGCTCTCGCCAGTCTTTTCAATCGAGTCGCACTGACCTGCGTGAGTCCCGGGATGGATCCGCGTCCGCTGCAGTGCAGCTCGTCGAGCGTGGGCCGACTGATGTGTCCGTGCACCGACATCACGTTCCGGTAGTGGTCGACGCGCGGAAGCGCCTCCTGAGTGTAGTGGAGCAGACTCTTCACGTTCACGGTGTCGTACACGGTGCCGTAGTTAGCCAGCTCGGTGGGCGACGCCGACGCGCTGGTCACCACGCACTGGGGACCCCCCATGGATGCGGCGGCCAGGGCCGTGGGCGTCCCGGGCACGTCCTCCTCGTCGTCTTCGTCCGGCGCCATCGCCTCGTTCACGTAGTCCACCTTGGCCACTTGGAAGCGCGACTTCTCCGCCATCGCGTTTGGCTAGCGTGCTCCCCGAAGCGCCGCAATTGACGAAAAGGTTAAACGGCTTTTCTCTTTGTGTTTCCTTTGTTTCTGTTTTTTCGCGGAGCCCACCCGCCCGACCCGACGGCGTGCGCGCACGTCTGCTCGTCACCGCTCCCTCTCGTTCGCCACCGAGCGCTCGACGACGACGTCTTCTCGGCGGTTCGAACCCGCGGACTCGCGCCGGGCGCGACTTTATAAGCGCGCAGCACAGGAGAAGCGAAGAGCGACGCGAACGCGAAATGCCGCTCGCTGCCTCTCTCTCTCTCCCTCCCTCCTTTGCCCTCCCCCGCCGCTCGCGTCGGCTGCTCGCAGCGCCAGAGCAGACGGCTCGCGCATTCTTTCCTTCGCCTGCCAATCTTTTCTCTTTACCGTCTTTCCATCTATCTCCCTGAGGCGCCGCCGTCGCGGTCTTTTCCAGTGGCTGCATTTAAAGCTCCCGCCATCTGCCGTGTCACCAACGCGCGCCTTCGTAAAGCATGTGTACACACGGTCGTCCTTTGTGAAATGCAACACGCGAGCGCGTGGCCTGCGCTTTGCGGCGGCTGCCTACAGCGACATCAACCGACAGCTAAAGAAAGAACGCCCGCTTCTCGCGTCATCTGTAACGTCTCTTAACGTCATTTAACAATCGCCCATTCACAGCGACATGTTCATACAAATACCTCGGTATCCACTTTACTCCTAACCTTTCTTGGACGACACACATGAGCAAAATCGTAGCTAAGGCTTCATGTACTCTCGGATATCTAAAACGTAATATTCATGGTGCGCCACCCGAGACCATAAAACTAGCCTACTTGACGTTTGTTCGCCCAAAACTTGAATTTGCATCGCCCATCTGGTCACCCTACCAAGCATACTTAACACAGTCCCTTAAATCCGTTCAAAACCGTGCTGCGCGCTTCATCGCTCGCGATTATAGCCGACATTCCAGTGTGACTAACATCAAGATGACGCTATCACTTCCATCTATAGAATCACGTCGAACGGTTGCACTGCTTTGTTTATTTCATAAAATGGTCTTCAGTCCTCATAGAAACACGCTGCCCTTGTCTCAGCCATGCCGTATACCACATCGTCTTCCCAATCGCAGTAGCTTTCGGTGCATTTTTGGTCGCACTAAAGCCTTTAACATGTCTCCTGTCCCGCAAACCATAAGCTACTGGGATTACCTTCCTGATGACGTCACAAACACCAGAGATACTAACGCATTTAGAGACAGGATAACCGCCATACTTACCTAATATCTTTGTTTTTATGTGCTGTTACCAAAACAAAATGTTTTCTAATGTATTGCATGTATGAAACTGTGCTCTTGTTTACTTCTGAGCCAAGTTGTGTTCCGTTTTTATATAGCCACGTTTCTGAAACCTAAAATTTGTATAACTGCTTTCCTTGATTTTAAGGGTGTAATATCTGGTGTGTGTCGCTAACAATTGTATAACGTTCTTCAATCTATGTACTTGCTCCTATGCGTTTGCGATTTTCATGTATATTGTCCCACTCGCACAATGCTCCCATGTAAAGGAGCCTGTGAGATATTTAAATAAATTAATAAAAAAAATCTATTCGCGAACAAAATGACGACCGTGCTCGCGCACCACGCTCGATTTGTTGGCAGCAGACGACGCGCTGCAGGCATCGCCCGTTGCGCGAGCGGAGAGGGAGGGTAATCTAGCAGCGCTTGTCCGCCGGCCATGACTCTTTATTTTGTTTGCCAATAGACGACGCCAAAAGCGGACGTGCTTTCTTTAGCCGTCAGTTGATGGCGCTGTAAGCAGCAGCCGCCGCATATAGTGTCACTGTATATAGGAACACTACCGCCGCACAGTGTTCCTACACAGGCCATGCGCTTGCATGTTCCCTCTAAGTAATTTATGGGGTTTTACGTGCCAAAACCACTTTCTGATTATGAGGCACGCCGTAGTGGAGGACTCCGGAAATTTCGACCACCTGGGATTCTTTAACGTGCACCTAAACATAAGTACACGGGTGTTTTCGCCCCCATCCAAATGCGGCCGCCGTGGCCGGGATTCGATCCCGCGACCTCGTGCTCAGCAGCCTAACACCATAGTCACTGGGCATCCACGGCGGGACATGTTACCTTTCATAAAGTACGATAGTGTACGTACAAATGGAAGGTGTATTAATGATAGGCTAAATGAGCATGAAGGCAATCTTAGAAGGAAGGAAGATGCCATATTGGCAAGTCGTCGCCAGATGTGTGGCTGAGGCCCGGGTTTGTTAAGCGTTCTAGGATTCTTCACAGGCATTACAATCATTAGCAAGATAAATCCTCGAAGCAAATGAGATTGCGCTCGGGAGCGTCATGCGTTAGCATGACGTCAGTGGCATTGTCCTGTAAAGATTCACGCTACTCGAGTTTCGATATCGGTGGTGACCGCGACACGATTACATATTAGCTGCATTTCTCACGCTGATTTTTTTATTATTTTTATTTCCGTCTATTTATATATGTCTGCTCCTTCGGAATAAATAAGTGCTGAAAGTCAGCCCTGTGTGAGTTATTCTGGTCATGTCTCGTTCTTCCTTGTTCTAAATTTAACATGATTAGTCAACAAGCTCAAATTCTTGCATTATGAAGAAGCGGTATCGATACCCTCTACTATATAGAACTACGATGTGCGATACATCAATACACCGATAATTGTAGATGACAACGAGTTAGGATTTTATTAAAAGTTCGCTAATTATGATATTTCTTGTTTTCTTTCTGTTCCTGTTTTGAATTGTTCTAGCCCCGTTTTGTTGCCCCGCAACCGTTGACAGCGAGGAAAGCATAAACAAAACAAGCAGCACAATTGCTCCCTTGTATAGTAGATGATTCAGTTTGATAAGGTTCATTCTACGATATTGGAAGAGCAGAGCTACGAGCAATTGGAAGCCCTATGATTAGAAAAAATTTGGTTCCCGGTTGCTCAAAGGCTGTGCTGGAGCATAGCTACATCAGCTTTCTCCAATCTGGCTGCAATTTTCATGTCAGTTCAAGAAATTCAGCACATTAGTCCTCGTTCACGCAGCAGTGCAGTGCGTGCCACCTGCGTGCCGCTCTCGGATTTGAAATGGTGCCGGATCCAGATATTACGGTTCGGCTGCACTCAGTGCAGGCACTGGCCAAGCTCTTGTTGGCAAACGACATGGCGTGTAGTGCCAGTTGATCATTCATTCACGGTCCAATTGACAACTGACAAGAACTTTATTGCAATGTCCTGAGGAACTTGACTTCGGCTCCCCAATCAACTTGGTGGCTCCGCTCACGACGGGACTGGGAGGTGGTGGCTCTCCGCGACGTCGCGGGCCCTCTGGACGGCCTGTAGTTGGTACGTGATTTCCGAGCTCTTCAGCAAGGCGTCCCACTTGGACTTGTATTGAAGTTCGGAGCCCGCTTCGTACGGGCACAGCCAGAGCCTGTGGTCGGTGGAGCACCACGTGTGACCGCATTTGGAACACGACTGCGGAAAGGTGAGACCTGTCTAATTAAGCGCTCTATGGGGGTGAGGCACAATCTCGTCAGTAAGAGCCTGAAAGTAACAGTCCGGCTTTAAATTTTCGATGCCCGGATGGACTCTTCCCTCTCTATCAGCGATCGGAGCTGTCACTGCGAATGCGTATCGTGTTCCTGCCATTTCGCTTCCACCGCTGGCCAGGTTGCGTGCACTGGCGCTGCAGTCAACTGTGGAAACTATCAGCGTGAGATGTGTATTGTGAGGAAATTGCAAAATGAGCAAGAATTAGGTGGATCTTCTTTCAATGCTTTATATTCACTTATTTGTTTCTATTATCAGGACAGAACGCAGTGTAGTATTCTTAGCAGAGTAAATGGCCTGCGACAGGGCATTTGCACTGTCATGCGACAAGAGCCGCATGCCCAGATACGTACGCCAGGCATAACGCCCTGTCGCGGGCAAGTCTCGCTGCAGCCGACCTTGTTCATCAATCGCACGCTTGACAGCAGCACAATAACAGTGCGCAAGCGCCCTGTCACGTGTCATTTTTTCAAATTTCGCGGGCTTTCTTTAGAACGCTGGAAAAAAAGGACCACGTGAGATATATCGCGTCGGAAGCAATTTATTGAGAGGTTTCTCAAGGTGCTCTACCACAATGCGTATCACATTTGGGGGTCTGTAGCCAATACTTAAAAAGTTGATTAATTAAACATAGCTAATCCGTTAGTTAAGGGGAAAATAAAAAAGAATAGCCCGAGTAATTCAAGGCCAGTGTCAACAGCATACATTCGGTTCAACTCGCGTCCGGAGTGCCTTTCAGAGAGAGAAAGAGAGAGAGACAGACAGAGAGGAGCTACAATGAATGCGTAGAACGTGATTTTACTTGAGATAGCAAGTTATACTTATTGTTTGCACTGGTTTGCTTTAGGTCTCATATCTATAACATGCGACTCCTAGATGTGTAATCACATAAGATTTTACTTGCGATAGCAGGTAATGCAGCGTTTGCACTCGCCACTTTGTTGGAAGCCTCTTTGTTAGTTTACTCAATTAAATTCTGTGGTTTTGCGTGCCAAAGCCACGATCTCATTATGAGGCACGCCGTAGTGGGAGGGGGGGGGGGGAGGTGAGGGGCTCCAGATTAATTTTGGCCACCTGGAGTCCTTTAACGTGCACCCAACGCCCTATATTCTTGCAGTCCGCCCCATCGGAATGCGGCCGCCGCCACCTGGACTAAACCAGCGACCAAGAACACAGAAGTGCAATGTCATAGCTACTCAGCTTTGTGGCGGGAAGCCTCCCGGCGTGTCATGTCTAATCACGTCGTTAAACAAAATCACCGCCCAAGCCACGGCCGCTCAATGGAAACAAGGTTTCCATTGTTTCCATTGAGCGGCCGTGCCCAAGCACTCCGTACAGATTGTTAACCAGCGAAGCTGAAACGTGCTGCCCCAGTGTTTATCACTGTGCTAATCCCGACGGTTCATTAAACGACGGCTTGTTATAGGCTGCGGGATCCTCGATACACAATTGCTGCCTGCGTTTGGCTGCAAGAGCCTGTTCTTGTGTCTGGGCCGCAGCGTCGGCACAGCGTAGGTGAGCTCGTTCCCGGTTCTGCTCGCGACTTTGCTGATCGCAAGCTGCCTGCTTCTCAGGAGTACGTATGACGCGTGGCCTACCTATTTCGGAGCCGGAGAGAAACTGCTGCGCACGCGCGCTCGACTGCGACGGCGAGCTACGACGTCACTACTGGCGCAGCCAATCGCGCGCTTCTCTTTATATATATATATATATATATATATATATATATATATATATATATATATATATATATATATATATATCGGTGCATGTACAGTCGCGATCTATTTGAAGGTGATCGCGCGAGCATCGACCGGCGGGCCTTCCAAGCAGCATAGCGGCCGAAAATTGCGCGGCCTTCCCCGCAAAAGCTCATAACGCAATCGAAATGAATTCGCAGGTTACGCCGTGAACGGTGACGGGAGTGACAGCTTTTCAGAGAACACCAAAAGAGAGAGAGGGGAGCTATCTGATGTTTCCCTCTCGACCGACAGTGATGACGTAACGTGGCGCTGCTTCTAGTTTTGGTCGCCGCTCGAGCGATCGGCTTCAAATTGATCGCGACTGTACATGGGGTTGCGCCGGAGAAGCTTTCGGTGTACAGGCGATAGACGGACGGACGGACGAATCGGCTAGCTATATACAGCTTCGCTGCAAAAAAAAGGCGGGAAAATTCGTTATTCGCCTATGCATTACCTAGGTGCGCAGTATCTGCGCCTTGTTACCGTAAGTTCGTCAATATTAATCTCAAGAGGACTTTGATGACCAAGAGAGCGTATAGATCTGCGACAATGTCTGCAAATAAACCTCACGTTGAGTTTAAGAGGCTTTCGACAGCAAGTTCTTGCTGTCGCAAGTCCCTTCTGTCGCAGCTTTATGCGAATAGCCGAGTTTTCTGTCTTGCTTACAGAAACTGCTCCAACAACAATGCTTGGCATTAAATAACTTGAGCAAACTCGACTCCAATTGACATATACGTAATGCGAAGCATGCTTGGTTCAATATAGAATGTTTCTTATGAACCATATAAGCGTTCTGCAGTGAACGGTTACTGCTCTTGCGACGAACTGTCGAACGCACGGTCTCTCGGGGCGTGCGTATTGAACTCCATATCTCGAAAGCAATCCTCACTCAGGACGGCGTAGGTTGCACAATGATCGCCGTAAGCGACAAGGAGCGGTGTCAAGTGCTTAAGTATACACAATGCATACCGCGCTGCACGACGTCACTGCTCTGCGGAAAAGCTTATTCGTGCACTGGTGCCGCTGTTAGTCACTGTTCGGACTGTCCATTTTGAAGAGCTGGCGCCGCTTTTAGACTTGTTAGGTTCGTTGTAGTAGTGCAATAGTCTAGAACGCACTTGAGATATAGTTTCAACTAAGCGAAGGGCACCCTGTAGTCTTCATACACGCTGTCGATACTGAGCTGTAAGTTCTGAGGACAAACGGGAGTTGGTGTGTGTGCGGTGTATTTAACTCGAAATTCTTGTGTATTGCAAACTAAACGAGAACACGAGAAAAGCAGATGAACGCACAGACATGGCACTGTGTTTATGTGTTTTTGTTGATTCCTCGTTTACTTTGCGCTACACTAGGACTTCAAGATGGCATACAGCAAGCCCGCATCGCAACTTTATTGTATTGAGAATACAACCGGCTCCAGATTTAGCGACTATAGGATTATTTTGGCAGTACGTGTTTGTGCTTGGTTGTGCCGCGTCTACGTCATATTTGTAACAATGTGTGCGATTTTCAAAGCGCTTGTTTATAAGCCATGTTCTGCGTCCAAGAGAACATACTTTTGGGCTAGGTGGTTTTTCACGGGTACAACAAAGCTCAACATTTGTGGTACCCAAAGCTGGTTACCCCAAAGCAAGCTGGATGCCACGAAGTTCAAGCTTCGCGAAACCGAGCGAAGGATCCAGAATTGAGAACGGCAATACAGGGCATACGCACCATCGGCGTTTGACAGTTTGCACTTCTTTCTGTGTCCATTGCTTAAGCGCTATGGGCATGAACCTACGTTCTGCGTGTTTAATGATGATGGCAGCGCAAATCAGTGCGCACCTTCAAACATTTCTCAATCTGCAGTTCACAAACCCGTCACAAGAAGTAAAGTACACCGTAAATTAGAAATAACCGCCGACGGAGCTACACGCGACAGTGTTCTGCGCGCTTATTGGTTACTGAAGCGTAGCAGCATTCAGGCTTTCTGTTAAGATATTGCCAGGTCCGCATAGCGCACTACACCGTCACAAGAACTGAGGTACACGTCGAATTAGAAATCAACTCACATTCAATGCTCACGCATTGAATAGGCGATCCAGCAAGATATGTAGGCGTGTCTCGGTGACTTGCAGGAATAACACTTGCGGTCTACGTGACATTAGCAGGCACGTTCTGCTTCTCTTCTTGTTTTGCCTCGGCGAAGTCACCCGGGGTGTTATCATGCTTAGATTTCAATGAAAGACGTGTTGGCGATACCGAGCCGCCCTTCTTCGTCCTGGAAAGCTTGCAATCCTTTTTTCGATGCGCCGTGACATTACGTTCTCGCACCCCCCGAAGTAATAAAGCTTAAAATAAGTTTAATGCCAGAGGATGGCTCTCCGGCGCTTTACATTTATGGTACGTTCGAGGCCATTTGTACAACGCACGAGAAGGAACTCAAAGAAGCTTCGAAGATATGTCACTGCGCGCATATTCCTGAAAGATATGTATAGAATTACCTTCTACCACCAGAGCAGAAAACAGCCACACTTACGTACAACGACGCGCGTAAAATAATTGGACTGCCCGCAGTTTGCGCTGTTGAGCTCGATGCATTAGGTTCGACGAGGACGAAACGGAAAAGAAAAAAAGATCCATGTACTCAGATTCGGGTGCGCGTCGAAGAACCCCAGATGGTCGACATTATTCCGGAGTCCCCGACTATCCGGCGCCCCTCGTAATCATATCGTAATTTTGGCGCGTAGAACCCCAGAATTGATTTTTTTTTCTTAACTGCCCGCAGTGCGAGTCACTACCGATGCCGCCGGCTTTCTTCATTTTGTGGGCATCCGTACAGCCATCAAAGAAAAAGTCTGCTAAATTGAATTACCAAGGTTTTACGTTTCAAGGTCACAATCTCCACATCGGAGGCGCGATAACGCGGGACTCGGATTACTAATTGTTACCGGGTGGGACTTTCTCGACGCTGTCCCAAAGCTCCGTACATGAGCTTTCTCGCAAAGCAGATCTATCGCAATGCGGTCCCGTGTTAAGCATATATAGTGGGAATGCGTAGCCACCAAGTCACCGCGGTGGGTCCATACTGTCAAGTTACTCCAGCTTGCGTCAGCTTAGTTTGCAAGTGCTTCGCCGCATCTTTGCAACTACGTCAAATAAATTGCACCAATGTCCAATGTATGGCCGTCCGTGTCAAGTTATAGCCAGCGTCGAAAGCTTACGGACCGCGAGGTCTGAGAAAAAGACTATTACTTCCACAGCCTAGGCAAGCAGCCTGGCATTCGGGTTTTAATGGCCTGCAGTTTTACTGGCTACGCTCGCAAACTGCTCAGTAATGCAACCCTTTCGCAGATTCCGCTGTCCGTAAAGTTTTGACTCAGGCTGTATACCTTAATGCAAAGTATATGCGAAATACTTTCAGAGAAGCGTCGAGATAAAAGAAAGAACACGATCGAGAAAGTAAGTTGACCACATAGTCTCATTTATTGAAATCCAAGAAACAAGTTGGAACAGTCAATGTGAGGAGACGCAGAGGAGCGACCGTGCGGGTCAGGCAAATTCAGTTTCCTAAAAAAACAAGTGTGAACAGTGAAAGGCGCGTTCAGACACGCTCCCTCTATCCAAAGGCACTTTGTTTTGACACTGCAAAATTTCTACGCATACTCGTAAAGAAAAAACGAACAAAAAAAAAAAGTGGATACAGGTCAGCGCCAAAGAAGGCGCAAAAAAAATATATTGCGCTATTTGCCAACTTTACACCGACGTAAAAAGAAAAGAAATGCATGGAAAAGGACACTACAAAACACTATGTACAACTAAAATACTGCCTACAGTGGTAGTCGAAACGTTTTCCTATTTACATTGCCGTACAAAAATAGTGGCATTTGTGGCGAAGACGGGACCGGCGTCTCCGAATGATGCGACTCCTGACAAACTACACGCGGAGTTAACGTGGAGGGGAAAAAAAAAGAAATCTGTTGTGAAGGCATTGTATTGATAGCATCTTCAATCGACAGCAATCTCCCGGGAACTACGCTCTATCGCTATTATAAATGACAACAGAATTTAAAGGGGCCCTGAAAAAAATAATAAACACTTGTGTACTTCGTGTTTCAAATCTTTGCAAAGCTCGGACATCTCTTAGCCAATATGGCCTTCCTAGACGACACTGCGATCAGAACGCGCAAGTCTTCCGACGTATAGGAGGTGTCGTTCAGCTGCGCCTGACTGCACATTTTTTTTTTCTTTTTTTTTACACCACAAGGAACGCCATCTACCGCGGGACCGTTTCCATGCATGGCAAAGTAAAACATACGCAGGGGAGATTAGCGAATCAAAGTGAAGCGAAGTAGTCACTTAGCGCGATAAAAACACCGAAGCGAGAAAGGTGGACGAAGACAAGCACTCTTGTCTTCGTCCACCTTTCTCGTTTCTGCGTTTTTATCGCGCTAAGTGACTACTCCAGTTATGGAAAACCAACTAGCCCAACAGTCAACTCTTCTAAAGTGAAGCGAAGTTGACCGTGTTTGACCGAGCACAGGAGATGCCACACGTGCTTCGCGAAATCTTGTAAGCCAATCAGCGCGTTCCACATAGCAGACGGACTCGACGTTAGTGGGCGGCCGTTTCCACTGTAATTCACGCGTAGCTGGCTCTCGCCTTTGATCGGACGAGTAACCAGCCGAATAGCGTGACGTCACAGTTTCACGCTTCCACGCGTCACGCTACTTGGACGACACTGCCGCATCTCTACATTACAGAAAACGCTTGCAATCATTTTTTTTTTCTTTTTTCTTTAAGGGGGGTGTCGCTGCTGGGAAGCAAATAAACTGAAGCTCTGACGATATGCATTTCAGGGCCCCGCGCTTAGTAACTGAACGCGAAAATGCGAGAAAAATTCGTTTACGCTCCCCGATAAAAAAAAAAGAAAAACAGAATAGATCGCGAAAAGACGAGTTGAGCCATTAACAACAGTACGTCTATACATAGTAAGTTACAGACGCGCATTGCAAACAGTACAGAAGGAAAAGTCACCAAGATAAGTACTCGTAAAGTGGAAGCTGGAAGACGTGCTCGCGAACGGGGGAAGTCGACATTTTGAACGTCGCTTCACGCGTGATTTGAAAAAAAGAAAAAAAGAAAACTATAACAGCGCGCTACTACTTCACAAATAGCCATACTACCGTCTGCTTGCGTGGCTCACGGTGAAGCGTTAACCAAAGCTGGCCATCAGGCGAATAAAACGACGAGGAATTCGCGATGGCCGTGGCGTGAAAGGCACTGCCGCGACGCCTCAATGGCTAATGTATGCTGCTCGATGCAGAGGCGATGTAAGGATTCGCCCCGTCACTATAGCATTCCGGGAAACAAACAGGCCCGTCAGACTGTACAGCGAGTACGCGACGTTAAAGCAATATTTCGCTCTTCGGCTGGTCGTTGTCTATTGCTCAGTGAGAAAAGTTCTTAAAAAGCAAAACAAAAAAATATCCTGTGAGCCTTTCTTTTTTTTTTTTCAGAATACCGCAGCAGTTGAACGATGAAATACCACAGTCGTCTAAGAGTAAAACTTCGTGCACGGGGTCGTTGTAACCGGAGAGAGACAGCGGTTTAAAAACCAACACTGACGAGACTTGCAAAGAAAGAACAAAATGACAGAGAGATTCACAACGGAGTTGACGAACAATACAAGGGACTAACAATTGTAAAAATTCTTCGCCTCAGCTAGTTTGGCCGCAGGCTTAAAATGCGATCCGCGGGCAAACTCTACACTCATAAATGCAATGACTGGAACAAAAAAAAAAAAATATTGGCGTCGTCGTGTTAAATATATGTATGCGACGCCGCACAAAACCAGTATACAGCTATGCTTTATTAAAGCGACCCGGTACTACGAGCTTAATCAAAAGTATTGACCTGCAACAAAAAAAAAAAAAAAGAAAAGAAAGAAAACGGGGCTACAGGCGATTCAACGCATAACAACGATTCCCCAGAACTTTTCTTTTTATATATATATATATATAGGTGGGTCACATGGAAGTCCATTCAATGGGCGGATTTGTGGGTTAACATTGGGTACACGCAACGATTTACTGCTAAACCTACTTTTCCTTCTTTCTATGAGCTTACGTCCCATTCATCCGATCTTTACTGTAGGGACAGTGGCTAACAGTCGCATTAGACACACATCGTGGGATTCTTAGTGACATAATGTAGGCCGAGCTGTAAATGCGTGGTTTTAAAGGTACAAAACCCCAGTCGGGAGAGCAAACGCACCACAAAAGCTAATATGTAAGAAAGAGGGAACCGGAAGGAAAAACTGACATTCGGTGGACCGGTGCAGCGACTTCGAAAGGTTGCATGACCGGGCACGTCTGAATGAAAGATGGGCTCGCTGCTTAGCTCCGCAGCCTGAACCATTATTTTTCTCGCAAGTATTCTGTGCTTATGCATTCGTAAGGCAGAAGGCGAGATGACGTATGACTGCACTCTCACATCTCACACGCACGTTTGCACACGACGACGAAATGTGGTCATGATCGCAGATTATTATACAAGCGTTAAACAAAGGGCCGAGACGGTCCAAATGGTTCCTCGATGGCACAATGCAAATCACCGAACACACACTACACCGGTGTACGAGAAGTTAGAAGAGGTTATTTTGTAACAGTGTTGCACTGTTCCTACAGTACTAAGCACTTTTTCTTTTTTTTCACTGCTCGAAAGCACAATCTGGAAATCGTTTTCAGGGGCTTGAGAACGCGGGCACTTAGTGACGAATCGGTCAGAACAAAACACGTATATTGCGACAGGATTCCATAAGAGGTAGAGGGGGTTTCCCCACCCAAGCTATATATAAGGCGTCGCCAGAGGGGGGCAAGGGCCGCCGAAACCTTTGTACACAGGTGGCGCTACGGTCGCGCTATCGGACTGCGCCTCGGGAAGAGCACCACGTTCTTCGATATGTCCGACGAGCTGCGACACGTCACCAAGTGACGCTATAGTCGCCAGCACATAAAAGAAGAGTACGGAACAGAAGAGCGTCAAGAAGAAGAAAAGAAAAATGAAAAGAGTAAACAACGCGACTTAATACTATTGTACTAGGCGGACAACAATACACTGCAGTCTCTTCGAGACGCACCGCCGTCACCATCATGTAACGACGACAAGAGTCTGTTCACCTTAGCACGGCTGCTGTCCAGCCGGAGTGTTCTATAGTGTGGTGGACCCTCGAAAGAAAGTGCTCGTGGCAGCGTCGGCGGCTACTTCGGTGCCACGGTGGCCGTAAGAAACAATAAACGCGACACACACACACACGCGCGCACGCACGCACACAAAAATAAGGGGAGGGGCTGGAAGCCCAGTTGCACCGGTTCGCGCCCGTGTCCAAATAGCGAGACGGCGCGCACAATGCCGCCACCAGGGAATCAAGACGCGTCGTCATTCGAAGACGCACTATAGTCGCCGCCAGATTTCTTCGACGATGCGGCCTGTGGGTGCTTGTCTCGCTGCGCGGACGTTCGGCGCGCTCGCGGCAGAAGAAGGCACATCACTAAGAGTAGAAGGTGAGCACGCTGGTCTGGTTGCCTCGGATGAGCAGGAACGGCGGCAGGTCCCTGGTCAGCGTCTCCAGCCACGCCATGTACATGGAGGCCGAGCAGGTGCTCTTGCGCGGCATCGGGAGGGTCCTGGCGAAAGAAGAGGTCGGGAGAATAAGGCTCACGCGCGCGCTTTGCAAAACGGTCGGCGATCTGCCTGCAATCACGTGATCGCCAACGGAACCGAGAGAACGTGCAGGCCATGTACTGGGGTAAGTTATTTGTAAAAGAATCACTCAGCAAATCCGTTGTTCTACTTGGCACCTTCGTTGTAAATTTGCAAGAAAAAAATATAGAAAGAAATACTGAAAGACGAAAATTGCGCAGGAAATCACGGACGGTAGTTGTCAGAGAGAGAAAGAGAAACAAACTTTATAATGATTGTCAGTGTAAGCGAGTAGCCGAACGCGAAGTGGCATACTTGTCGCGGCGAAGATACTTGTTCCTTGTTTCGTAGCACAACTCCGTAGCTAACGAACCAGTCCATCTGTGGAAGCCGATTCGTCGCACGCGTGTCGTCTCCAACGGCGCGAGCGTCGACGTGGAAGGCGATTGCCATCCTCCTCTCCCGCAGCCAACCACAGTAGGAAAGGGAGGAGGGCCGCCCTTCCCGAGCGTTCTCCCACAGCGCCTGAACCTTCAGGCACCGCAACGTTCCCGTGTGACATCACGTGCGTCTCAAGGAGCTAGAAGGCGACAAACTCAACTCGCCAGCTCAGACCCGAAGGTGCAGAAGGCTCTCTGGGTCACGTACGGCTGCCGACAGAAGCCAGTGGCGCCCTAGACTTGGGGCCCGACCCATCAAGCTCCTAACCCCCTATCCCCCTTTCCCCAATTCAATAAAGTTACTCTCTCTCTCGCCGCGAAATTCGGTTGCGCGAGAGTTCGAGCCCCTTGCATCGTCGCCTTTGTATTGACGGCGAAAGCTCGTCCACCGAACGCCGCGAGAACGGGCGAAAAGAGCCGAAGGAAGCTATTCGCTTTTTTTAAAAGGCAGTGCGCGCGTGACCGCGGTTGACTCCGGGACCTCGTCTGGGCCGATATTCACGAAATTTATGTTACGCGAGAGCGCGTTCTTTTTTGGTCGGCGTTATGACGCTCGCCACTAGTTATAGCGATCGGCGCGATTGCGAAGTGATCGCCGCAAGAGGGACCATTTGCAGAGAGCCCTTACGCAAGAAAAGTATCGTGAATGTGGGACCTGGCCAACCACCCGTAGAATTCGCAAGGCTAGAAATCACTGCAAAGGGGGGGGGGGGGGGGAGGCGAAGCGTTAGGAGTTTCGCTGGTGCGGCACGAGGCAAGCGTCACTCATAAAATTCTCAGACTCCCGGTGGATTTGTTTCCTCCGACAAAGGTCGCACAGCAGCACGTTACTTTTCGCCAGAAGCACGATTCCCGATGGGTTTGTGACGAGGGTGGCCTCCCGAAGCGTTGTAGTGGGTCTTTTTATCTCAGCGGAGGGGCTTCAAAGTATTGACAACTCAGGAGAATTTCCTTTGTGTCCCCGCACTAGAATGTTGCGAATGCTGAATTTCATTCATTTTTCTCTTTCGTCGCTGCTCAACCCGTGTACCGCTTCAATTTGCATCGTTATTTTCGGGCGAAATTTGTTCAATCCTGACAGCTATCACGCTTCACAGGATAAGGCCTTAACGGCACTGTAAGGTGTGCGAGATTGACATAAAGCGAGAAACGCCTTCTATGGATTGCATGTACTTTGGATTCAAAATATCAGTAAAAAACGAAAATATATGTGTGCGGACATACAAAAATATTCGCAAAACACTCTGCTTGTACTCCAGATGTCGGCTTGAGCATCTCAAGGTATGCGTTTTTCTCACCTGCTCCGTAGAGCGTCGAACAATCAACATACCTTTGACGATGCTATTTGTATAAACGTATACGAGCACCGCGCTAACTGTCACTAGAGACGTTGACATCTTTGGCTGTGGTTGAAATGGCTGGTAATGACTCTACAAAAAAAAAACTCGCTCGCGTGTCACTGACACCACCGAAAGCATTCTTAGAGTACGTTCTATGTAGACAAATAGAGACAGAGAAAAATATAGAAGGAGGAGGTACTCACATAGCGACCAAAGTGGCATTCTTGGAATGTTTCTGCAGCAGCTCGCGAAGACGCAGATGTCGGTACGTCTGGAGAAACGAAAAAAAAAAGAAAGAACAATGACATGAACACAGTCATAAGATGTGACATTTTTTAACAGCTGTCGCAAGCAGGTCAGCGACCATCTCTTTTGAACTTCCACTGCATCAGCCACTCGCGACTCCAAGCCGCACTGCGAGTTCAAGATGTTCCTACCCAAATCCAAAAGTGACCAAACGGAAATTTGGCCGAACGTTTCCTGCCCCGTCAAAACTCATAAGCGAGTCCAGATTCATACCTTCTGCAGGCGGCACGGGGGATTCAAAGAATGGCGCCCAGCGTCGACGTTTCGGTCAGTTTCCACAGGGCGAATCCCGGTTGGTTGACGAACTATGCATAAGTGACTATAAAGTATTTGTTACAGTGCAGGTGTCTATGGCTGAGATGCCGGAACGCCTTCGCGTCCGTCACGCCGACAGAAATTCCAATATGCCGATCCCGGAGGCAGTGGAGGGCCAGGAGCAATGGCTCGTACCCCCGGTAAGGCACAGAGGCGCGAAGCGCACGTACAGAACAGCTTTCGTGTCAATACGAAACGCGCAAATAGAAACAGCCTTCAAACCACATGATTGATCAAACCCATCGATGACGAGGCGCGCGCACTTCCGCGTTGATCAGCGTACGTTGCCACCAATCGCTCGGCAGTGGTTTTGTCGGAGACTAACGTAGACGTCTTAAAACCGGAAAGGAAGCAGTGGCTCATCCACTTCGTAGAAGACTTCGGCCTCGGCTACTTAGACGATCCGATTCAACCAACCACCGTACACGGGTCACACATCGATTTGACTTTGGCCAAACACATTTCTAAAGTAAGAACTGGAAAATATCTGCGTATACCAAGCGACCATAAAGCAGTTACAGCAATCATTTCAATGTAATCATCAAAATAAAGATTTCGTAAACTGCAGGAGTGCAGATTTTTGGGCTACAGTTGCATCAGTTCAAGTCATAGCGCTGTAATGACACGGACAAGAAAAAGCGACAGGGCGTGCGCTAACTATCAACTGAATTTTATTTCAGAAAAGCGTGGTATACTAATTATGCCGGCTCAATCGAGTGGAAATCATCGCACGCGCAACCCAACGCTTTCCAGATAGGCAGTTTCCTTTCTGCTCGGAGAAATCGACGGAGCGCCGACGAAGTTAGCACCTTCTTTTGCAATCAAGCCTGCTTCTAAAATTTGCCGCGTATATTTATCTGTATTTCTAAGCAAGACTAAACAATCCTTAATCAGTGGTTTACACCTGCAATCATCACAATGAACGGAGACACGTCCCTCTCGATAACAGTTCAATTTTCTTTTTCTTTTTTTCCTCGCGTTACCTTAACCTGTCACTGAGGCACCTGCCTGTCTGCCCTGTGTACATTTTGCCCCCACGAGAAAGGGAACCGATATACAACACCTTGTGCGCGGTGTACAAATGGCGGCCGATGGTTTTTCGCGCATCCTCGGCGCGTCTTTCTCGACGGATCGGTGGTCTTACATATGCTTGATAGCCTTTGTGGAGTTGGAAAACCACGTGATATCCCGTGCACGTGCGGTACAACCACCTTCTTTCCGTTTTCGTGGATGCGCTCGCACTCACCACCCGGTTCCCTTGATTTCTTTTTCAGCGCATTTTCCGTCACTGATTAAAGTACGTGCATGAATAGGGTAGCCTGCTTTCAGTAGCCGCTCTTTCTGTCTCAAAAAGAAACTCCCGGGAATCAGGTGGGGGCATGATTTGCAAAGCGCATTCACACAACATAGGTTTGCGATTGCGAACTTCGCCAGCTTCGAATGAGACGAGGCATGCGGAAGCAACACCTTTGCTTCCCTACGGTGATATTCCCAACAGCAATGATTGACGGTGAAACTTAGTTTGATATCTAAAAACTGGATAGCACTATTGGTGGTAGCTCGTGCGTAATAACCAGATTGTCAAGACAATATTCATTGAACACCGCAACTGTTTCAGCGTTATTTGAGTTGAAATCACACATCACGCGGTAGTCGTTCACATATCTAAATTTTTTTTAAATCTTTATCGTCGCGAGTTTTTATTTTAGACGGCTGTCTTGAAGGGCCAGAAACAGATCGCTCAAGGGCAGGGGTCAGGCATGACCTACATTGAAACGTGTGTTTGTGCCATATATCACTTTGAACAGCAATGTGCGTAATGAGCGCAGATGATGGGATCAGTGTTTGACAAGTTGCCGAGCATTATGCGCAACGAATCTACAGCTTCGCTGACCAACCACTTTCACAGGAGTGGATTGGCCGAGATTTTTTTTTTTTCTTCCGATAAAGCAGACGGTAACAGTACGCATTAGGTGCTTCTACTGAACTGCCACGCCCACATACGAAGCTCCACGATGCGAGCGACGAGGAATTTCATAGGCCTTTCCTTAATTAGGCTTTATTCACGGCTGCAAGCTCACGCAAACATTAGATCTAATCACTCGTTACGTGTAACGAATGTCTACATATGTTCGTAGCGGCCTTTTGATTCGTTCATTATTATTTCTTTTTCTTTCCCTGGGCGTAGCTTGGCTGAAGTGCGCATCTACACCGTATGTGCACTTTCCACCGGCTTAGAAACGTTGGCTCAAAGGTCACAGAGATTGTCTTGCGGAAGAAAGCCCGCGATACGCCGTGCGTAACGCCCTGCCTTCCAGTGATTCGCTATCAGGCGACTTGCGAGACAACGGCCAAGTCGCGCCGAACTCTGTCACCTGGCGCGCGAGTAGCGCAAGTGTGTGTCGCGACACATTCCGTTACCAAACGGCGCTCATCGGCGTTTCATCGGGTATCTCGAGAGGCGTACGACGTCAAGAACAAGTTGCGTGCGTCGTCCCGCGATATCTCGTCGAATGAAAGACTCTGTGTGCCCCATATCTGTCAGTTTTGATATTTGTTTTTGTTTTGTTTCTTTTTCATTGCTGGCGACCCTGATAACTACGTTTTTGTGGCTACTGGCAAGGTGAGACATGCAGAATGATGCACAATCTAAGGATTCCACATATTCACCTTATCTGCATTGCCTTATGGTGTGTTGGTTACCTAATCTAGCGAAATAAATCACCCCAGCCGCTTATCGTTCGCGTTCGTGGTTTATTAACGCGGACGAATGTTCGGAGGCTGATCTGTGTTACGCTACTTTCACAACGTAGGTACGCATAAAATCACAGCCAGGCAGTTTATCTTACGAAGGTGACGTTATGAAAGAAGGCAGACGCGAAACTCGCACGCATAGCAAATTACCATAATCTGCGCAAGGTTCTCCAACTGCGTGTATTTATTATGCAAATTTATGCTGGACGTTGGCGGGCTTGCATCGATAAGTCATTTGTTAGTCATTCACTCAGTGAAGCGTGGATAAAGAACATTACGCAATTCTGAGTAAGGAATGGCTCCTTCACTGTAGAACATGAGTCAAAACTAGAGTGACGATTTCCTTCGGCGAACTTTTCCAAATCGTATTTGCATCATTAATCTTTAGTTTCGTGCGATCGTTAATCTCTCGTACTTACCGACTTTACTGTGCGTTGGCTCCTACACCATGCCTGCTTGTCGATAGCGGTTGACTCGGTTGTACTAGTCAATTAAGTCCAAGTAACACTCATCCTCAAAAGCCCTCAAACATACCATATGTTAAGCAACACCACAAGGCAACTTCCACTGTGTTTTGATAAATTTTTGCTTTTGCTGTTACCGCTCTTTTCCTATCCTTTCTTCTTTTTTCCTTAGCTGGTATTTGCAGCGCAAATGCCTTTTTTTCATGCGACTTGTGGCCGCTTGCGTAATTAGTTTCACGTTGATATATATATATATATATATATATATAAATAAAAAGAGCATTAGCGCTACAAATTCCAGCTAAGGAAAAAAGAAGAAAGGATAGGAAATATATATATATATATATATATATATATATATATATATATATATATATATATATATATATATATATATATATATATATAAAGAACATCGATTGAAATCAAAACAATGAACAGAACTGAAGGTTCTCTCACAGACGATGGACATATTATTTTCCCATGTAACGACCAAAATTCCGCAGCATCGCCTCTGCACGAAGTTGCGCAGCAGCCAAAGGTTCCTCTCTCTATGCAGCGGCAACGGTCTTCCGGTCAAGAAAACTCGTTTCTTATTTTTCGCTTCAGTACTGCCGTTACACGAATGACTCTTGCTACAAATGTCAAAACCTTTCTGTCATCCACAGCCTGGCTGCTCTAAACGATGCTGGTATTCCAGAGAGTGTACGTTCGTAACTCTCGGCACAGAAACGCCGCCACGCCTCTCCTTTAGGGGAGGGTCGTGCGGGATAAAGAATGCGAATGGTCCACGTAATTCCTAACAGTTGAGCAACGTTTGGTGAATTCAGCGATATCGTCGTCAGCAGATACAGCCCAACGACGCTGGGGGGGGGGGGGGGGGGGGCAGGTCCGCGATCGTTTTCGTGGTCGTGCTTACTACGTGCGCGATACAAGGAGTCCAAACGACGCGGCACCGTTCAATCTAATCTCATCCCTGTGCTGACCGCACGCGTATCCCACTCTCGTCACAGATAAGCGCGACACCGCGCCTCGATCTGTCAACGGACAGACGCCACGCAGTTCGAAGCACCCGGCAGTGCACCTACACCAAATACGGTCGCGCACACGCTAACTGGCGCTTGCGCGCGCGCCCGACCGGAGCGACGGGTATACTGCACCTCTCCCGAGGACTCCATACTACACAGTGTGGGGATGCGCGACTCTCGCGCGTCCCATATATCTTGTTTTCCCCCATCTCCTGCAATCCCGCTTCGCCGCGTGGCCTGCGTGACGGCCGCGGCGGTTGATGTGGTTGAAGCGCAGCGCGAGAGATGGCGCGAGTGTAGCGCTGCTACCGGCGGGGTTACTTGGGTGCGGGAGCGGAAGGCGCTCTCTCTTGGATTCGGGATAGCAAGCGGTACGGACGTGCCGTGCCACGCGTGCGCCGACCCGTGCTTCTGCGAGACCGTCTAGCGTGGCTGCCTTCGAACGCGCCACGGTTCGCGTGACAGTACGCGCGAACGACCAGGCGTTGGGATCCAGCATGGGGCGAACATATTCGCTCGCTATGTGGTCGCGGTGAGTCGGACTTCCAGATTTGTCGCGCGCCCATCGGCATGTTTTGTGGATAGCAACTCGGCTAGCAGGCATTGATCTATGAAAGGTGCAATAAATGCCCTTGTGATTGTTTGCACTACTGTGTTGTCGTTCCTTTGTCCCAAGAGCACGGGAGGAAATCCCCACAACAGAAATGACAAAATAATGGCGGACACATACAAAGAAGGGCAAAAGAAATATATGTTCCTTATTTGTTCGCCACCTCTGCGTTCCGGTTACGCCTCTTAGGTAAGCGCGACTGCGTAAATGTTGCAGTGCAGTGACTACCCAATCTAAAAAATACCCCCCATTTCGTTAATTCGGAAGGGAACGAAAAGCAATGTCATCAGAAATTAAAGCTGCAGGCCGTTACTAGTTGCCTGTCACGTAAGATCGATTCGTGAACTTTTGTGCAAGTGCTTGGGCTTTCCGATGGCGCGTTGCTACTGACAATTAGTCCATGCCGCTGACAACTTTACAAAGTGATTTGGTGACGTTGATAATTACTCTGAAGACCTGCGGGCACATCTGCGCTCGAGGAGTAGCGATTATATATATATATATTTCTTTGTTCATCCTAGGGACGACTCGAAGTACACAGTATATTACTTAGCACCTCGTAATGCGTCGCAAATCTTTTTGCCAATTTACGCCCACAAATTGGTGAAACGCACACGTACGCTGCGATTCATTCCTCTCTGTCAGGGTCATATCTAAAATTATCGGTGTCATAACTGTTCGAGCATATATGTTCCCATGCACGAACAATATCAAACAATAAAACGAGTCAATCATGTCAATTATGAGTCACGTTGAACTGATGGTTAAGCTATCTGTCTTTATGCGCCTCGCTTGCCTCCTAAATGGCAAATGGGACGATTCGCCCGATTGATCGTGTGTTTGATGTATCCATCAGCTGTTAATGCATTGGCACGGGCACGGATAATTACGAATTGTTCCGCTGATTCACCCAATCGTAAAGCCACTCCTTAAACGTGTTCTTTCACTAATTTCTACGGATAGGTCAGGGTCGCTCACCTTGTCCCTGAGCGCGAGCATCTCGGAGTCCGAGATCTCGAGTGGGTCGTGCTCCACCTCGGTGTCGTCGTCCTCCGTCCGGCGCCACTTGCGGACCAGGTCCTCGAACTCGCGCTTACTGCAAAGGCGCAGAAAAAAAACAAACAAACATGTATGCCCATCATTAGATGCTAACTGGGCACGCGACCTCCCAGCCAAGGTAGCAGCGACATGACACGTAACAAAACAAAAAGTCCCAGTTTCGTCTGAAAGGCGGTAGTGATATAGCGATAACAAAGTATTAGACAACTACACGAAGTAAGCATCATAGCTTTATCGGTCGTCTAAACTGCACTAAACAATCGCTTACTAATTAACTTAACGGACGCGGCATCGCGATCTCACAGGCAAGCACGAACAGATCTCGCTCGATGACCGCGGACACTCACTGTCACAACGCTGGCGTCATGAAGAGCGGAAGCAGCGGCGAGCGATCGCTTCGCGCTGCCTCTCGCTTCGAAGCGACTCCGAAGCTTGATTACGCAACTTCCGACACTAGGCGCGCGAGAACACAGAGCACTCAAGCGACCGGACGTATGGGCTCGCCCAAACTTCGCACCCGCCGCACATTGCCTGCAAGATAGATGTGCGCGGAGCCGTGCTCAGCCGCGCCTCAGCCAGCAACGGTCGGGCTAGAAGAGTAGACGGACCCCACTCTCACCTGCACCCCCCCCCCCCAATCGCCTTGCGCGCACGACAGTGGGCGAGCGAGAAGACGGCACACATCAAGCCACCATCCTTCCCGCCTGAATCTCGCGCGCTTTCCCGCACACATACGGCACGATATAACCTTATCGCGCTTGGACTTTATACGGAACCTGACGAGAACGGCGACGGTCGAAGCTGTCCCAACAATATGTGCAGCGGGTGTCCGACTGCACTGGTATTGTTGCTGCATCTTCGTACGGGGTGGTCCAATGTGAGAAGTAACGTTTAAGAGGCACCGAGAAGTAACGTTTAAGAGGCACCGAAGTTTGCTGCAAGACTCCGAGTTCGTACATCACTCGCTAGTACTTGCTGGGTTATCTTCCAGTGGAATGTGCCTCTCTAAGCTATGAAAAATTTGGTGCTAGAACAAGAACTCATGATGGACCAGAACGCGAAATAGGTGTTACTTTACAATTTATACCTGTACAGCCAGACGCATACTACGGCCAAATCTCCGCCCTTTACTGTGATGCCCAACCACGGGGTTGTCGACTAGGGACCTGCGTGCTCATACCCGAAAGCGAAAAATAAAAGACGAGCCGGCAATATCTGCATTGACCTGCACGTAAATCTCTTGTTTTCTGCTTATGCTTTTCGCTTGCTAAATCAGCACTTGCCTCGCATGCTTTCTGCTTGAAGGCAGTGGTCCTGCCTCAAACTGCATGTCATTGCGGATGTGCTTGCGCCTAGCGCTAAAATGCAGCTTGAGTTCATTCATGCACTGCCGTGAAGGTCCCCACATGATTTTTTAAAGTGGTTGCCTCACCACAAATGTCTCACAAGAGCCCGATTTCCTCCCCCATAGTCACTGTATTAGTCTCGTAACTAGCCTTTGCGTCAGCCATTGCCCGCTGACGCAAAGTGCAAATCCTTCGAAGGACGTTGAAGTGATTGATATACCTGGCAAGAGGCAAGACCTTTAAACTAAAACACAACAGCAAAATGTACCATACCTGGATTCAGCCGGGGGCCGCACGATGTCCGGAATGACTGTGACGTCCGAGTACTCGATCCGGAACTTGCTCAGCAGCGACGCCATACTGCGAACGCAACCGACGCGGTGGTCAGCTTTGAGGAAGCACTAGCCGTGCAGTTATCTGCTCGTGTGAACTTCGCATGAGTTCGCAGGCCGCGATGGTAAGGTGACACACCCTTCGATGCGGGTAACACTGCCACGCTTAGAGCGGACCACCACGGGACTATTCTTTACACTGTCGAATTCCGCCACGTTGACGTTTTACAGCCAATCGGAGAAGCCGAGCAGCCCTGTGAATCAATCAGAGCTGACGAGATAGCGAGATGGACAATGCGGCGGAATCTTGACAGTGATCCGCAAGTGCATAGCGCCAAAAGTGAAAGACTAAAGCTAACGCTTCCGGAAAACACATACCGCTGACCAATGCCACCACAGTGCTATAAGCAGTTCAGAAATACATGTAAGGGTCAGAACTATGGCAACGCCCATAGAAGCAGCGCCACCCGTATTAGTCAAAAAGTGTCGTTAGTCCTCGGGGCTCTTTCTTTCCCTTCCTTTTTAAGATGAGTGTCAATAAACCGCGCAACAGGTTGTTGCTTTATTGTATATATTGAAATTCGGAATGTACAAAACTCAATATGCTTTCCTCTGCGAAATCACAGGTCGATCTTGAGTCTCGTAAGCTTAGTGACGTATAGCAATTTCTAGGGTGGCCATGACGCCGTAAGGCTGGCTCTTCAGTTCTCGCGGCAACCGTTGTAACTCGTGAGGCTCTCTCCGCCATGCCGGCAGCGGGCGCGGAAATTAAAATCTCGCGGGCAATTTATTACCTACGCTTAAATTACAGCAGCTCCGAACACAAATATTGCTTAGTTTCGCAGTTCCTCGAGCGTATCGCGTGAACGCAAAGTCCACCAGAGGCAGGGCGAAAGACCTGACAAACTGTTTACGCTTAAAAAAAAGATAAAAGAAGAAAGGGAAAGAGAGAGCAGCTCGGGATAATGCCATATTAACAACCCATTCTGACGACAACGGACCAGGTTGCGGCTGCTCCAGCGCCTCCAGCCAATTTACAAACGACCCGTTTTCGTCACTATATGTTTCTAGAATGATGTGTTTCGGTTATCTGACTAGAACCAGCGTGTTCAGCGTGACAACGACGACCGAGATGCAGCTTCTGTCGCTATGGTAGACCTACAAGAGTCGCGAGAAAATTCCCGGATACTTATCATATATCTTACTTCGAGTGGATAACTACATAAAATTAAATTCTGGAGTTTGACGTGCCAAAATCCCGATATCACTGCGTGGGGTTACCTGGAGTTCTTCAGCGTGCACCCAATGCACGGTACAGGGGCGTTTTTGCATTTCGCCCCCACCGAAAAGCGGGGGCCTAGGCCGGGATTCGATCCCGCGCCCTCGAGCCAGCACAGCAGTGCAACGCCAAAGATACGATACGCCGTCAAGGCGGCTAGAGCAGATAACTGCGTTATTTAATATGGTTTCACTCAAGGAGAACAGGACTATGCGGGAATTCAGAGGTGCTGGACACTAATTATTGCTTAAAGCTTCACACATATAATAGGTGGCATTCCGAAGTAGCAATCGCTCAAAAACCGCGAGAATGACAGTGGGGCTCACATAGAGTTCGTTCACTTAACTGGGCCGTGGTGTTAACTGAAAGTGCAAGTGTGACTTCCTTTACTGTATGTGCACTTCAGATTCTATCTCACTGTCTGCTGACTTCACAGAGTTTATTTCCAGCAATGAAGTATTTAACGTTCACAATTTTCGCATTCATGAAATAAATGACGACAGTTCAGTGTAGATGTATGCCGCGAGAATCATAACGTTGAAAGCGTGATGCCGGAATCCACAATTATACCTGCGAATTTCTTCTAGGTTTATTCTCGACTGATGACCCCTTCAGACCCAACGAAAAATAAACGTCAAAACTCGTACAACATTACTATCATTTTTAGGTCACCATCACGGCCGTTACCTTTCCAAGTACAAAAACGCGCTTTTACGAAGAGAATGTGCCGACAGTTCTATCACAGGATGTAGTTCAACCACCTTACTTTGGGGGTTAGCCTAAGGGGCTTTAGGCTAGCCTACCCTTGCAAATTTTTATAGAAAGTCTATAGACAGTCTATAGACGTCTATAGACTGTCTATAGACTTTCTATAAAAAATTTGTTAGGGTAGAACTGGCGCCAGGCGTTCTTGCGGTGGCCATTGATTGAAGATACGCGGTGATTCGGAGTGCGGTATGCATGCTCACTTTCGCTGCTCCCGGTCCAGTTCCTCCTTCTTGTTGGCCAGCGAGAAGACGCGCAGCTTGCATCCGCTCCAGTTGTTGCGTGTGGTCAGCAGGTACGGAATGAGCATCGTGAGACCTGCAGCGACCGCCGCGCAATGTCAGTTATAAAAGGGGCTGACACGCACACTCAAGTGGTCAGCAGGGACAAGTGCCCTTGCCGAAACGCTGGCCCCATTCTGAGACACGTCCCTTATTCTTCGACCACTGTTTATCTATCGTTTTTCAAGTGTCCATCTTTCTGTGAACCATTATCTTGTTTTGACCACCATATGAATCTAACACTCAATGAAGCCAACAAACGGAAGGGAAGTTAACTGTTCTCCTTAACTAAAGTGTAGAAATAATAAGAAAGAAAATTGGCAGTTTTCGCCCAAAGGGTGAAGCATTGTTAGCGACAGCGAGGTTCGGCGTTGCACTTGGACTCTCCTCGAGCGGTGCTCCAACCGTACGCGGGTGCGTCACGTTGGCGCGAGGCTGCACGCGAGGCTGCTGCGCAGGTGGAACAGCGCACCGACAGCTGCCAGGCGTCTCGCAATGCTGGCGTGAGAAGGAGCGTCGCCAGAGGCGTTGCAAGGCGTCGCACCTCGGAGTGGTGCAGGAGATATGAGACGGACGGGAAACCATCGATGCATTAGTCGGTGCCAAGCAAAATATTAGGTAATGCTAGCTCGACGTTTGAGCAGTGCATACACACAGCAGACTCACTCAACAGGAACGTTATGACAGTGCTTGCATGGCGCCTGCGCACGACGCTCGCGCAAGCAGCGGCAGGCAGCAGAACACCTTGCTGGCTCCGCCTCCGAGGCCGTTGATCGTATGCGTTGACGGTGCACCGACTTCGCCTCGTCTTTGTTGTAGCCAACCGCACTCCGCGACTCTGCGGGCCTTTTTAACCAGCGTCTAAATCCTCCGTGCATAATTATTGCAGGAAACGCTAGGGCGCGCACGACATGGTCCCTGCTTAGCGCACGAGCCGCGCATGCGCCTTATAGCAGGGCATAACGACAACGGACGGCGGCGCCGAAAATGGAAATGACAGTAGACTAAACAACTTTGTGCAGTTGGAAGCCAAACCTACATTTTTTTTTTGGATTATGTACACGATGTTCTGCCATTATTTGGATATATACACACACACACACACAACATGCACGACAAGGGCGCACAGTATACCGCAAAGCCGAACAAACGCGAACAAAGAAAAGACTTGGCATCTGCTGCGCGTTCTTCATATCTGGACCAACTGGCCCGGCAGCGAGTTTCTTTACCTGAAGCACCTGATACGACACCATATGAACAATGTGCTATCGACGCAAAAACTTTGTATAATGCGGCATCTGCGAAAAGAAGATAAGTATATTCACGGAGTCTACGCATAATCACTGAAATTCGGAGCTGCCCTTTCCCACTATAGTGCTATGGTGAACAAATGAAACCTGAACGCGAAAATATAAATCAGCACCGAAATCGAACGAATCTCTTTAAGTCAGGGAAGAGGAGCCGAACTGACAAAACTTGATGTTCGTAAGAGCTATTTGCCATTGGCCAGTAGCCTTCACTAACAATATGTCCAACATCGGGATTGGGTGAAATTTTTTTCTTACGAACAAATCTGGCGTAAGAGGTTTTTGTGAATTCGTTCCCCGATTATTCATCAGAACCTCAATGCATCATAACCATTTTCTTTTTGTAGGATAACTAATTAGACATTTATGTATTATTCCTGAACAAAGTTTGGTATTCTCATAGTTCGTTGTTTACCTGTCCCATTTGCGTTACGTTTTTTTTTTTTTTCGCGTTGATACGTGCACTCGGCAAAATGTCTTAATTTTATAGGATGCCATTCAACGAAGCTCCTTCGCAGACCCGATCAACTTGTGGTGTCGACGCTGTTCTCCGTAATATTTGCTCACAGAACCAGAGCATGGCATATAACCACAGGCCGCACTCCAACACCTGTTGTCATTTTCCTTCTGACAACACAAACAAGCTAACGGTTTCAAATACACATGTACGAATTTGCGACGGTAGATGTGACGAGGGGGCGCCGTACTCCTATAGAAATAAACACGCGGATTCCGGCGAATGTATGTAGGCTCGGCGAAACGTACGAGCCGTGGATCAATGAGTGTCGGAGTTCGTGTTGCCTTCCCGGCATTGTCAGCAGGCCAAGGAAGCGCATTCGCTATAACTTGTTTTCGGCATCAAATTATATACTGAAACGGTCTCATGACATCCCCTGATATCGCTATCGTGAACAATGTACTGTAAAGTGTTGCACCCGCAGTTTACTTATCTGATGGTAAGACCATATGGTAAAACTATCGGATAAACGCGCTACGGTTAAGAAAGCTCAACGTTATCTTGCGAAACCCCTGTAATCGAATTCGTTATTTCCGTTGCATTTGTAAAATGGTTTATCGAACGGCTAAGATACCATCGCTGTAAGAAAAACAATGATAATGAATTTCGTCGCTGACATCTAAGCACGGCCGGCCTAACGTTGGACGGCGAGATTTACGCTCAAACGCTTGAGGCGCTGCAGTTGCACGTGCAGAGGGGTTCCTGTTCAACGTAAGACTGCAGGTTGCCTAGGTTACGGGCTACGCGCGTCAAGGAACATTAAAACGTGCGAGCGTTGTAGGTCTACGTCATTCAGCGACACGCGCTGCACACGCGAACATTTATCTGCCGCCCGGAACTGATTGGAAAAACCCATTGATTATCACGCACAATTAAATATTTGCAATCTTGTGAAGTAATTTGCAATCCATACATCGCATCTCAACAATACCGATTCACACTCGCACAAGGTTCGAAATGTTTATTGCCCCACTTACAGCGATAAGGCTTTTTTTTTTTTTATTAATCTCTGGACTGTTGCGCTTGAGTACAAATTCACGTGCTGCAGCTTCTGTGGTGCTGCTGAGCAAGGCTCGAGAAGCAAGGCGTGTGCTCCCGCTGAAAACAACAGTGTCCCGAAAAGGCTACACGCCTTGGCTGCGCAATCGGGCATTCTCCGCATCGTGTACGTACGTATAGTCAAGCGGGGGGAGCGTTCCACGAAAACTGGCCCTGTGGACACCTCAAGAGCTCCCAACCCCACTGCCTTAGCAGACCGACGAGCCATCCACATCTTAACGAAGACGTATCGTTACGACCACCGTTACCGTTTCGACGTGCGAAGCAGTTTTCGTGCTCACCTCCGTCGTCGTACAGCCACCAGACGTCGATGGTTCCTTTCCTCTGCTTGCGCAGGAACTGGTTGACGGCCAGCGGCAGCTCCTTGGGCTCGTCGGACGTCTTGTTCGCGTCCTCGGCGCCCTGGTGGTGCTGGGGCATCACGTTGACCACCACCGAGGCCGGCTCGGGCTCGGCCAGCGGCGCCTTCTCCAAGGCGTTGCCCGGCATGCCCACCGCGCGGCCCATGTGCGGAGTCGCCGGAGGGGAGGGCTCCCGGGAGCTGCCGCCTGCGCGACGACGCCTCGTTGAGACTTGTACACGCGTAACGCGGCAAAGCGAGAAACTACCGTTTCGTGCATGGGGAGGAGGCCGACACTAGGAAGACAGTTTGGCGCAATAACCGTCGAAGACGAAAGTAAGCCAAGATTACACTGTCTTGTGCCCCCCTTGTACTGCTCTCGTGTCTCTGCTCTTTTCTTATCTCTGCAGTTGAAACGTCGTCGCCTTGAACGGCTGTTGCACGCGGCTGCGACTCACGGTGTAGCGCAGAAACTGCGAGAACCACTGCTGTGCGAGAACGCGCGCCTCATTTTCGTCGTGTATGCTAGCAGTGCGTCACATAGCACGAAATGTCATCGGCCGCGTCCGTGGTGCCGCCGACCTGGAGCTATAGCCATACATAACTACATAGTTATATCGCGGGCAGAAGGACAGAGAGTACAGACATGGACATAGCGCTGCGTGTTTTTCTAATGTGCCTTGTTGTGTCCGCGTCGTTCTGCGAGTAGGACAAAGTAGAAGACGCGAATACCAACAAACCCACATAGCTACCCTCATCAAGCGCACTGGTTTGGTCGACTGAAATACGCGCCACCCACATGCAACACCCTTCTACTTGCTTCTGTGGAAAGTGTCCGTTCGGTCGACGTGAAGCACTGCTGCACAGACGCGAGATAGGACGAAGAACAAAACAAATGTATTCAAGCAAGGGCCTCTCGTCCTAATCTCAATTGCCTCAAGCCTAAACTAAACGCAATCGACTAGATGCAATCGCGTCTAGACGATGTGATTACTACCCCGACACAAGTCCCTAGGCTACTCCAGAAACACAACCACGGTATGCACGTCCACTAATCTGCCGTAGGGTGCGTACGCACAGAATGGTCTCGCTGATACTGCCCTCCCAAGCGTAAGGCTGCGAACGAGAGAGATCTTGCTGCAGTCGTTCGTGTCTCACCCATGGAGAGCTGTGCGCTGGAGATGTTCCGCGGGAAGGCACCCGACGAGTTCTCGCGTTCAATGCCTCCGGGAACGGTCAGCATGTCGGGCTTCTTGCCGTTGGCGGCGACCGTCGCGTCCTGGTCGGCGTACTCGGAGTAGTCGTGGCCCTCGGGAAGCCGCAAGATGCACACGGACATGTACAGGTCCAGCACGTCGCTGCGAGACGCCGAGACAAGGAGGTGTGTTACGATGATCACAATAATGCAACACGCAGGTTACTTCTTGCAGGGCTATAGTTCCTGTTACTGACGCTCTTTACATACAGGAACCGTAATAAACTTGGAACCCGCGCTGTCCCGGCGGCCGAGGGGCAAAAAAGAATCAAACGCGCAATGCGCTCTATACTCACTGGATGACGGTGAAGTACTTGAGCACCTCCTGGCGGTCGCACGTTTGCCAGTTGGACTTGTAGCCGATCAGCACGACGTTGGGACGGAGCTTGCCCAGTCCTGAAGACTGAACGGACAAGAGAGCCGGTGATTAACATTTCCGAGGTGCAACCTGACTATGACGCGATAGTAACAGCAGCAGTGGCGCGAGTAGCGATGCTGGAACGTTAAAGTAATAAATGAATTTGTACTTTTTGCAGTTCTAAATTGAAACTTTCCTTACTTTGAACGAAGCTTTACACTCTTGCGTCATGGGTATCGGTGCCCGCTAAGGATTGATCAGGACGGCAGCGATGATTCTGAGCATGAACTACATCGCGTTTCAATCGGCAGTTTATATGACGGATATTAGAATAAAAGCTATATTGCGCCATATGACAGGCCTGCAGCTCTAACACAGGAATACACAGCAAATATTTAAGAGATACATATACGAAAGCGAAATGCAAGCGGTGGGACCACTCACGGCGGCTGTATGAGATACCTTAGCGACGATTTTAACGAACTCAGCCCTTCTGCTTGCGCCATTTCAAGCACACAATCAACTAGGAGGCCACGCCTTTCGCCACCTTTCCCCCAAACATGGTTGGCTTTGGAATGACGTCACTGCCTCTTCTCAACTTGAGACATCAAGCTTTGCACGCTCCTCTTCCCTCATCTCGCTCCTTAGTTCATCGGTGCGAGACGACGATATTTTTTTTTCCCGCGAGGTGGGCCAAAATGCGTCTACGATCTTTCGGTTCGGCGCCGCTGCAGCGTCGCGAATGTTGGAGACAGTCGGAGAGACCACTGCGCGCGACAGGTGAGGGCGCGCGCGCGTTCCCTGCCCGCGTCCAGAGAGAAGTGCTCCCAACGCACCTGCAGCATGGATCGTACGCCGTGCGTGAAGTCCTCGTCGCGCACCAGTGTGTAGAAGGCCTTGACCTTGCGGCGCTCGAGCCATGCGTTGGCGCGGTTGGTGAGAGCAGTGCGCGACCGGAACGTGAGGCGGTGCTGCAAGAGAAAACAAGGAGCTGCAGACGCCACAGGCGGAGAACGGAGCGAGCAGGAAGCCAAGGTGCTGGACACACGGCCGACTCTTCGCGGGCAAAAAAAAATTATGGGGTTTTGCGTGCCAAAACCACTTTCTGATTATGAGGCACGCCGTAGTGGAGGACTCCGGAAATTTCGACCACCTGGAGTTCTTTAACGTGCACCTAAATCTAAGCACACGGGTGTTTTCGCATTTCGCCTCCATCGAAATGCGGCCGCCGTGGCCGGGATTCGATCCCGCGACCTCGTGCTCAGCAGCCCAACACCATAGCCACTGAGCAACCACGGCGGGGTTTTTTTTTTTTTTTTTTTTTTTGCGCGGGCTAACTGCAACGAACTTTCACTTAGGCTAAATTGGTTACGAAAGAGTAACAGACACTAGCGATCGTAGCAATCGTGGCAAAGCTGTGGGAGTGGTAGTTGTCTAATTTTCCCGCTAACAGCTGCTGAATAGTGCCGAAGCACAACCACGCATGCACTTGGTGGTTAGCGGATGTAACACAAGTCCTATCACATCGCCTCCGAGATTTCCAGCGTCCCGCGGGCGCCACCTGTGATCTCGGTGGTTATGCCGATGCGCCGCGCTGATTCTCAACGATCAGGGTAATGCGTCATTTCCGGCGAGCGGTAATGCCGGCGTTGCTGTTGTTCTTGTTGTTTTCAAATCGTAGTTTGGGAATTAAAAAGGTCTTGTTATGCGAGTTTCTCGTGGCGCATCCACTGGTATTTCAAACGTAATATCTTGTACGGAGGCTGCTATACCTACCCTATTTGAGACTAGGCATCTTAAGTGGTGCAAAACTTCGTTACATTCGGTCTCTAAAGGTGAATTCGGACCTGTCGCGATTGACAGAGGTCGTGCAACCAACCGCGACTGGCGATTAACGTTCACACCAGGAAGCGCTGCCTGCCCCCGTTGTCACACCGTAATGCCTTGAGATTGCTATCGCTCGAGCCTGCTTGAGCACCGAACGACTTTCGGTTTTCGTGATTAGGCAGCACAAAAGGCAGGACCACCGGAGACACGTATCGTTTACCTCAAGTAGGTAAACATATCAGGCATCCTGAATGTTTTACACGAGATGTGACTGCGATTAGGAACTAATGCTTTCTTTTTTCTTTTTTACCCCTTTAAGCACTTTTGCTTGGTCTACCTACGAGTATTATAATGTACGTGTCTTTTTCGACCTTGTAGTGAACATTTTGTTCTGCATACTTTTGTTGTCTCACTGAATGTTAAGAACTGAAATGTTTGCTGCTTCTTTGAACGCTTACTGTACTACTGTGTTGGTTGTACTCCGAAATTCATTTTCTTGTACCGCCATATTTATTTAAATATGTTGACCATGTGCCGTGCATATATGAGTATTGTCTTTGCCTGTTTCTAATCTGCTGCTCTATTTTACGCAGCTCATATCAGTTGGTTTATCGTACACTACCAGGAGCTCCCTCGGACAGTGCGACTCTGGCACGTCCCTATATAGTAACGTATATATATGCATATATATATATATATATATATATATATATATATATATATATATATATATATATATATATATATATAACGTATATATGCGTATGCGGCAATTGTAAGCGAAAGCTAAAGTAAAGCTGAAACCTGACAGGCCTGTTCCTCCTGTCTCTCGCTCTATTTTAGTTGTGTTACACTCACGCTGTTCTCAGCTTCATTGATGACGCCAGTTTATTACTGGCACTTCGAAATGTACAACCGCGGCCAAACAAATCGGTCAATCAGCGTTGAAGCAACGCTGTGTCGCCAAGGTGTGTTTGTAGGGACTCGGCTCAGTGTTCTCAATGTAGCGAACATTCCGTGTGGTCCATGCCATTTTAGTATTTAATTGCACTGCGTTGATGGTGTGACGTCAGGCACCTGGAAGGCAACCTCGTTCCGTGGGCGAATATGTGGCCCACGCTCAGGGTTACTCACGGGCGTGACGTTGCCACAGATAAGCAGCGAGAGCTTCTTGGTGATGCTGTAGGCGAAGTCCACCAGGGGAGGACGGTGGCTGGGGTCGCCGGTCAGCACCAGGATCTGGGGCCTGTAGCAGCCGCGAAAAACACCGCACGAAACTTAGCTTCTACGAGACCGTTTGTATAAGCAACATCGTCGCGGAAAATGGATCTCGCAGCAAATTCTTTTTTTTTTTCTATCGTTTCACTTTCGTATATTTGAACAAAAACATCCGAGATCCTTTCATCGTGCATAGCTCAAGTGTTTCAAAATACGGCGCGCTGAGAAGCCACCGGGTGACCTGGGGGTAATCGCGCCGCCTGTGGGCGAGGAAGTAAACCGATCGACGCCTGCGATAATTGAGACCACAAGAACAAAATGTGCAGCTCTCGCAATATTAATGTGTTCAGCAGTTTACAAACAGCTCACGACGGTCGGGTTTTGGCATGTGGTACAGTGAAACAATTCCGCCGAGGATATGCTAATGTCGCTATCACGTGGTTAGGTGTGGCAGGAGGAGGTCACAAGAGCCAATAAAGTTCCGTAGATCGACAGAGCGAGCACCACGATCGAGCGAGAACCGCATCGCACACGCCTATCTGTTCGGTCAAATTGTCTTGAGCTCATGCGCGACCACTCCACGATGACAACTTCGAAAAAAAAAATTAAGCGGCAGTTTGAACGATCTGAGATTTACAGGGATTGCACCTTTTATGCCCTTCGCGTCAGCCGCACTTGGCTGGAGAAGTGGTTCTATGCGTGTAAACAATACAGTATAGCCTTTGTTTTGCCAAGAAAACTAGCGTCTCTCTCTCTCTCTCTTTCTCTCTCTGTTTTGCATCAGCCTAAGGAAACGAGAGATCCACTAAATACATGAATAAGCGATCCGTCGCGATCAATGCGCCATGCACAGGGGCTTGCATTTACGAGTCCGTATTTTCAATCATACACTACATTCGCTTGAGGAAGTGATTCAAACACGCACTTGTGCTGTTGAGAAACCTTATGGTGTACTCGCGGTCAAATTTCACATGAGGCGAAACCCTTCACAAGAACTTTACAGGTGGAGTCACCCGACGCACTACCTTTCTTCGTGTTCTCTGCAATGACGTTAGTTTCGACAACAGTTGTAATTAGGGAACAGTACTAAATAGTAACAGCAGTCCACTAGTTAGCAAAGCGGCAGAAACATATATCTACTACCTGCAGCTTTGAAATGATGCTGTAGCACTTTGTACAGTTACGCAGAAATCACTCGGCGGCCCAACGATGCATAAAACAGGACTTTACAAGGGTGAAATGTAAAATGTGAGTGTTGCATACCTTATATCGAGATAAATTGACGCATCAGTGTGACAGTAATTAATCTGACGAGTGCAGAAAATTGAGCCAGCATCGCGCAAAGCCGGAGTTTATACCTGTAGTTCTTGACGTGCTCCTGAACAGTCTGCAGGCGGTAGACGGCGTTTAGAGCGTCCTTGTATATCTGCGCTTGCGTCGAGGATCCCCAGTTTACGTCTGCGATCACAAAAGAAGAGGCGACTCACACTTTTGATACGTTCAGTTTACGCACGCCAAGAAACTGTCGGCCTGGATATTTCACAAAGTTTCTCCAAACCTTCCCTGAAGCGAAAGATCATCACGATATCAGCTCTTTCGGCAAAGGCATATGCTCTGACTTTAGAAAGATTTCCGTTCCAGAACGCAAATTTTAACGCTCACGTTTGAGCGGAGCCCAAAATAGGACTCATTAATGCGATAACGGAGCCGCGTCTAAACTGTTGTTAGCGCACGGCAACACCTTCAAGTAAGGTAACAAGACAAGCAAGCTGTTTCAAGAACCACCACCACCAAGGTGCTGAAAACGTAAAGCTACAGAAACTTGTGTGCGTGTTCTTCGAAACCCGAAATAACTTGAATGAAAAAAAAAAGTTGCGTTTTCGCCCGAGAGGCGAAGCATTAACAGCGATAGCAAGGTACAAAACTATTACACGAAGTAGGGCCCGTCGTTTTATCCGCAGTATAAATTAAACATTCGCTTGCTAACTAACAAGCATAATGTCACGCCTTCAAAGACACGCATGAACAGAGTCCAGTCAACGATAGCGAGCCATCGCGGTCACAAAGCCGTTGTGATGAGGAATGCCGACAGACCGGGGAGGGCGCGTCCTTATCGCGAAGCGAACCTACCGCGGTGCCGCTTCCCTCCACCATTTACACTGTGCCGGGGCCTTCTCAAAATACAGCAGATCACGTGGTCATCAACACGGCGCGCGGAAAGACAGCGCGCGTCCAGCCGCCACCAGCCTTCTCGGCTCACCCTCGCATGATCGCCCTTCCTCAACCCTGGCACCAACGGAGCAGAGAGATGCCGGCAATCGCAGCAGATCACGCGACCTCCTCGAACACACGGCAAGCGGGCCGCGTCGATACACTCGGAAGAGCATGGCGCCGCTGAGGGCGATAACGCACCTAGAGTAGTGTGTGCGCGTTTGCCTAGTCGTGCGGGGCGAGGTTGCTTCAAAGCGTCAACAACTTTATGCATACTTGCTTTGGCAATAAAGGTCTCCTTGAAAGTTGGTTTTGTTGCGTGAAACTTTCAGCAATCCTGAAAGTTAGCTTCGCCGCTGAGTTTATCTTGATGCAGTGAAGACAAACTGCAAAACGCGACTCGGAAAGTCAAAACTGAGTGCACTGCGTGCGTAACAAGCAAATAAGCCTTTCTCCGTGTGACCATGACTGGCTCCATTCGCATTTACTTTATTCCAAAAGATTCACAGGAATGATTACGTTACGGAGACCATAAGCTTCTAGGAAAAGTAATCTTCCCTAAATACACAGCACACACACGTCTTCAAATGAATTCATTGGCTGCGAACTTTGAAAACCTCACCAAATATATCATCTATATTTTCCGACAATACTTCAGTGATTGATATTCTGACTAAATGACCTGATCACGCTCTGCAAGCTCCCTGGCTCCTGTCCCGCTACGAATTTCGCCTACAGCAAAAATCTCGGCAGCAGCACCACGTCACGTTCTGCAGCTTCTATGCGATTTTCAACTTTCGGTATTCGCACAAAAAAGAGAAGACGTAATCACATTCTTTAGCATAATGTAGGGCCCGGCTTGTTGGTGCGTGACGTAACGTTAAACTAGCGGTACAGATAAAACACGCGCGCAAGGAGGCATAGATGACACCGGCGCTATAACGGGGCAGTAGATTAGAGGCGCGCAGACGATACTAGCAGATTCTGCGATCGTCTGCTCTCCGCTCTGTTTCCGTGTCCCGTCCATAGCGCTCTTCCTAGTTCAGTGGTTTCTTCGTGCGCGACGTTAAAACTCACCGGGCTTCCTGTAGCTGATGTAGATGTAGAGGCCGAGGACGACGGCAAAGGTGATGAGCGCCGTCTGCCAGTTCATGATGAACATCACGAACACGCACAGCATGGCGCCGATCAGGCTGAGCCACATGTTGTAGTACTTGAAGGCCGGACGGAAACCTGCGGTCGATTAGAAGGCGTCTGTACGGCAGGTGTCCATCGCGCTGACAAGAAAATTAAACTCAATAGTTCGACGAAAGTTTGCCTGGTCGGGCCTCATAATGAAGAAATTAATACTCTGACTGTAAGCTACCAGTAAGGGTTGTTCAATGTCTTTCCTTTCTTTAGCCAGCACTTTGAGTTGGGGACATATTCTCGGATGGCCACTTTCGGTGATATCGCTTTCAGTGCGCGCTTACTGGCTTGTTGAGCGCTACGTCACGCGAAAGCGATAGTACCGCCGAAAGTGATCGTCCGGGAATACGTACCCCGGTCAGCGACCGCAACAATTGATTCATAAATCATTCGTGAAACGCCAATGTCGGTACGCTTCATGATGAGAGAGAAGAAATCAAGGATCACATTGGCTACGCTTTTCACCTTGAAAGAAAAACCCTCAATTCACCTGATTGTTGCATAACACTGCGAAGGAAAGTTTTGCTGCATCCTCAGAAAGAAAGTTTCGTAGATGTAGAAAAACACACGGCAGTTTGGGAATCGCACCCGGGACCACCGCATGGCGAAACAAGTCTGTCTGCCAAACGAATAGTTAAGACTAATAGGTAAGAATATATATAGGGCATATTAATAGTGAACTCGAAGCGCTCGAAGATAGAGTCATTGCCAGGATAAGTTATAATGCGGAAGTCAGCGCGGCCGACCTAGATTAGTTACCGGTGTTGCCTAGTGTGGCTACCTGCTTTGCGATGGACGCGCGTTCTTCTTACAGTAAACCAGGCGCGACATGGATGATTACAGCAGTCGGCTTACAACACACCGACCGATATAGGTGGGGAACCATTAGAGATGCGCGACCAACTGGTAGAGTAAACCGGGATATAACCATTATTTCATGACATACATCGCGATTCATTGATGACAACTCCCGGTTCTCGCTCGTTTTCACGTTAGCCCCCATGTTCGAGAGGACAGGGTAACGTAAAGCTATGGGTCTTATAGGACTACACACTTTGGCATGTATTTAGTGCGCGCTCTTGTAGTTCAACAATCGTGCAAAACGCCCGATCTCAAGCCGACGGCATTAACTTTATACCGCGACATCAGGTCAAAAATAGACGCTAGCAATAGTACTTTCGTCTGAGCTCGTTCATTGTGCGCTAGATTGGTGATGATGGGTGTTGTGGAACAGGCGCAGGCGTGCAGTTTCATTTCGTATAGATTAGTCGAGCCGCCCAACCGGATAATGGTAGATATTTCTATGGTGCAATGATGAGAACGTGCCAGAGTACATTTGCGAGACTGTTCACCGGCTCGCCATTAGGTTCCAAGTTAATCCCGCGATAAAAGTTAATCCGTCTGGCAGCATCTATCACGCAAATGTTCGCGCCTAGGGCCACTACGCGAACGCGGTAATTAAATTAAGCGCCAAAGCGACATTTCCCAAGGAAACATTAACAGAAAACAAACTAACTTTGCAAGCTTCGGCAATTTTTCTTTTTGCTGCGTTTCAGGCAAGCTTTACCTAACTATGCCCCTCACGTATGGGCGTCCAGAACGTTAAAGAGAACTAGGTCATTTTACCTTTCTTTATTAAATGCACGATTGGATGCGGTGTTGGATAAAACCCCGCCTGATATGCCGGTGAGGTCGTTAAGGCAGGAGCGCTAGGAAAATTTGTACGAAGCGCGCCAGCATCTTTCTTGTACATATTTCTTTGGAAATTCCGGGCGGCGAATAAAACAATATCAAGTTAGATGGCAGCCTGTCAGAAATATAATCACCTGCCTCATAAAGCTTCTTTTTTTTTCTTGCTTGAATATGCGCGAACTCGTTAGAGCCCTAACTCTAGACCTGTATAATTAACGTCCAAAATTGGTTCGGTATGCAAATTGTACTTTCTAGCGCCAAAAAAAGAAAGAAAGAAAAAGGAGAAATGTAGATGCTTAGTTCAGTTTAACCTAGGGGCAGCGCATTTCCAGGCACTTCCGATCAAAAACTTCCTGTGCTGTTGACAGGACCGTAGGTTATAGAGAAAAAGAAATTATCCAAGGAAACACAAGAGAATATTACGACAGAAAAGTACGGGCGCTACGCCATCCATTTGTTTCTTCGTTATTTCTATTTTTCTTCGAATAATATGAAGCGCGAAAGAATACTAGACAAGTCCACCGTACGGCACAACACTTGTCATAACATTGACAAATAGTTCATTGGTTAAGGACTGCCGACTGTTCGGCTAATTGGCGATGCCGTTTGATCATTGCATGTGCTGAGTTGGAGAACGACAACATTTTACGCTCAGCGCAATGATAAATAATTCATCGGGTTTAACGGAGATGCCGTGATGGAAGTGTCAAGAGATAAATTCTGAACACCTGTAAGTTGTGCGAGTTTCGACCACCTGCAGCGTTCTTTAACGCTAAACATAAAACTAAATAGACGAGCCATTCTGCATTCTGTCGCCATCGGTTACGCAGCCGACGCGGACGGCAATCAAATCTGCGACCCATTGGTCTCAGCTGCCGATTACCATGACCACTATACTTGTAAGATTGTCAAATGCCTAATGAGAGGGTTGTCGGGGCCCTGTTGCGCATTCTTTAACAACGAATTTCATACATCGCGCAAATAGTTGGGTGAATACATAAGCTTTGTAAACACATTGGTAAACGCATTAGTAAACACATGAATAACAATTACTGCAAATAGAGTGAAATGCGCGACAAAGAATCTCGCCGTTTACGATGACTCACCCGGAGACTTGGCGTACGAAGCGTGGAAGCAGGAGAAGTTGATGAGCGCGTAGGCAGCCATGAAGAAGTTGGAGATGATGGGCGCAATGGCGTTCAGCTCACCTGCGTCACGCACGAGAGAACAGGCACCACTGTAGATCCGGGTCCGAGAGAACGGGTAGAAACGCCCCACACTTGACGCCGTCCGAGGATGCTATGCTATACTCTGGACTACCACATTTCGCCGTGCTGTCAACTTTGCCATCTCGTCGAACTGGCCCAAAACTCAAAACAGGGCGGAATGTTTCCAACGTGTCGTGAATCCGAGAAAGTCCCGAATGTGTTCCGAGACACTCGTTCGATGGTCGCCACAAGGTTGGTGACTGAAGACTGCAAACCGCTGCAGACACTGGCGTCGCCACCTTTTTGTTCGAGGAACGAATTCCGCGCAGGAACCTCGCAACCTCAGGGGCAGCTATTTGCCGGAAAGTGCCAGAGTGAAAACAAAATTATACAAAAAGGTTTGGGAGCGAGCACTTGAACAAGCGTAAGCAATCAAGAAGTAGTAAATGTGGTCACGTCTGCTTCTTAGTTTTGAGCGTTGTTTTCACATGGGCAAAATGGTTTCTTTTTTTCTGCGCGAATAACAATGATCTGCGTCAGTAGCCAGGTCGTTACATCTTCAAATTGTTTACAGCACAAAAATAAACGTAAACAGAAGCAGAAAGGCACACATGACAATCTCTGCTCCTCTATGCTTGTCTGCTTCTGTTCACGTCCAGCATTTTTGCTGCAAGTAAAATGACCAGTAAAAAAAATCGATTAAATTCTGGTGTTTTACGAGCCACAAACGCGATCTGATTGCAAGGCACGTTGTAATAGAATGGTTTCGGATTGATTTTGGCCACCTAGGTTATTTAACGAGCACCCTATTGCACGGTACGCGAGCGTTAGTTCATTGCACGCACGTCAGAATGCGGCAGCCGCGGCCGAGATCGTACCGGCGACCTCAGGCTCACATGGCACAGACCGCACGAAGAAGAGAACTAAAGCAGTTCGGAGGAACATCAATCACATGTACCAGACGAGAGCAAACGTTTTCTTCGACCACAACACCGAGCGAACTATAAACGAGGATAAAGAACTCAAAGCTAAAACAGCCTCATTTCGAAGATACTCGTGTTAGCAACGTCAAGCAGAGCACACGGTTGCCAACAAATGCATTTCGGTCTGACTGGGACTGTCGAGACCGGCCGAATGGAGGCGGAGCGCACGCGCTTTCTCGGCTAGCGTGGCTCTGGTTTCAAAGGCGGTCGCGTGAGAACGGCGACGCGTGAACTGCGCGTCTCACCCGTCGGGAAGCGCTCCCACGGCTTATGATAATGTGCAAACCGTGGGAGGGCCGCGTTGCGCGCATGCGTATAATGCATGCGATATCCATGGACCGTAATCTGAGAGAAAAGTCGGTAGACTGGAAACTCGAAAAAGAAAAAAATGAGGAGCCGTGTCACCCTGTGGTTGACGCTGCGGTTTACCAGCGAAGCTGCTACAATGGTATAAATTACGTTGGTATAGAGCTTTCTTTCTTACGGGGGTGGGGGGGGTGGGGGAGGGGTATGTAACTGTACATATAGTTGTGCATATGTCATTTATGCGAAATACGAAGAAATATCAGGCGCGCACTACCTCACACACTACGTCATACATCATACACGGAGCTACAGCGGACGGGATTTTACGACGCCGCTCTAAAGACGCAAGTGTACTCGACGAGGCTGCGACGGAGCGCCGTTTAGACGCAGGTGGCCGTTAAACCGAGCATCGACACGAGCGACGATATGCGTTGACCGGGGCGCGGTCCAGAGGAGTGCTCGAAAGAAAACACGTTCGTTTGTAATTTGCGATTGAGCATACTTCCTGGCTAATTAGCTGAAGGAAACTTGGAAGGACTTGAGTTCTATTCTAGCGGGCAAACACGGGGCTCTCCGTTTCCCTCCCGTAGAAGCCCATGTATAGACAGCAGAGGGAAATTCTGTAACATTTACAACTTCACCGTGAACCAACTAAGGCAAGTAAATGAAACTCGGCGTAATGTTAGAGTCGTCTTAGCGGCTAATTGTCACATATTTTGTTTAGGGATAGTGTCGATATAACAAGAGTTACATGCCTTTTCTGTAACCAAACTCCCTCCGTAGATGCCCATGTATTGACAGCAGACGAAAATTCTGTGACGTTAACAACTTCACTGCGAACTAACTAGTTACGACAAGTAAATGGAACTCGGAGTAATGATGGAGTCGTCCTCGCGGCTAATTACAGTATCATTTTTTCTGTGATAGGGACATTACATTGAAAGATACAGAGTACTCGCGAGAAAGTTGGCTTTGCCGCAAGGCGTTTTCTATTCGCCGCGACGATTTTTCCGGAGGGTAGCCCCATAGACAGCTTCGCTGTGAGAAAGAAAACAAAACGAAGAAGACGCAAAGAAAACCGAATCTCCGTTTTAATCAACGTCTAGCTCCCCCCGAGTTGGCATTCTCTACCTCTCTACTTTCAAAGCGAAAAACTCTCTTTGGCTCTTCCGCACGTGGTCGCGCTTTCACCGCCGATACGAAGGCGTCGACGCACACGGCGCATGCAGGCGCGCAGCAGCGCTGCAGGGCGCGTTCGCTGCTCAACGCCAACTGTAAAAGGGGCCGGTAACGTCCTTGCGCCACGTCTCCGTCAAGGATGATAAAGAGTGCGAGCGGGTGAGAAGCGCGCGCGCGCACGACTTACCGATGGCGACGCATCCCAGCGCGATGGCGCAGGCCAGCAGATACCCGCGCCGCGGCTCGTTGCTCTTGCCGTAGCCCTTGGCGAACACCTCGATGTGCGGGAAGATGCGGTCCTTGCACAGCGCCTGCGTCGCGGTCAAACGGGCGTTGTGAAATAAGAGCAGCGACGTCGGCTGCGGAGACGACTGCGACAAGAGTTTCGATCGCTTTCTCGACTTGGATGTGCATCGAAGATGCATCGTGACATCGTCGCACGATCCAGCGGTCACGCGCAGGTGGACAAAAAAAAACAAAAAAAAACGATGACACAAGTGAAAGAAACTGGGGCGTTGTAGGGCGTTCTTCGATCGAACCAAGATCATCGCCAAGCAAAAAGACAAAAAAAGAAAAGCTCGTGAACTCGTACAAGACTTAGGCATACAAAAGCTGCATGATTGCGTATTGGAACCGTCTATCTCTCTGTTATATATTGTGAGATGCAAATGCTTGGTGATCTTTTTCCATGTGAATTAATGGCACGCGCAAGCAGACGGTACCTTCGTTTCGTGCGCCCTTCCTAATAAACTGCAGTTGTTAGACAGCGTTCTTCCTGTGTCCTTCTCCTATCCTGTGGCCATCGTCTTCTGCGCTGATTCAAAGACTGTATTCAATTCCAACTCACCCAGCTTTCTACCTTGTTCTAAATATGGGTCCGTGAGCTGTCAGTTGTAATCATGTTCCGCTAGCGGACCCAAACCTACACGGAGCTTACTATCCTGGCCACGGTTATACCCTCGCGCATGCGCGGTTTGCTCGCAGGCCAGACCCGAGTCCTGCGCGGGACGCTCACCTGGAAGACTTTGGGGGCGCTGACCAAGCTGGCCAAGGCCGAGGAGAGGGTGGCAGCGAATATGCCAGCATACACCAGGGGACCAAAGGCGGATATCAGCTCCATCACCTGCGGCCAGCGAACCACACCCAACTCACACTCTGCTGATACACGCATTGGAACGTTAGCCTCCGCAACGATGAGCGGGGCCTCAGCGTTCGCATAAAACGTGGGCAGCTCCTTGGCAGCACAAAAGATAGTCGATCCACTGGCTCTAGAGTATCGCCAACTGCCATTTTCCTCCTTCCACCCGAACATGCTAAGCAGCCGGCTTGAGGCACGGCTTGGAAAGTGCAGGTATGCTTCAGATGTCACGTGCAATTCACATCGAACTTATATCGCCATCTTATGGCAAAGCCTAAAGCTTGCGTCCGAAATCAACTATAGAAGGGTTACAGAGAAAGCAATTTTCTTTTTGGTAACTGAATACTTGTTTATGAGTGTCATCGTACGTTTTATGGGTGCCTAGCTAAAGTACGTATCTGAAGAATAGATTTTCTTTAGCGGCCTCCACATGTTGTTTGAAGACGAAATCTGTTCAGTTCGCATGAAAAGCAAAGAAAGCAACTTGATGAGCCCGCGACAACCTTGCTTCAATCAACCAAATAATCAAACAATGAATCAATGTGAAATTCTTTATCAATTTTGTTTAACAACTCTATCAAACAAATCAGTATAGTTTGCGCCAAAGCAAAGAGAGCTGTTTAACGAACTTGTGGACCCTTTTAAAGCGCGGACGAATGAATGGCGCACCTGGCTGTCGTTGAGCAGGCCGTACTCGCATCCTCCGGTCAGGGTGCAGTTTCGCACGTCCGCCAAGGTGGTGTCGTTCACCAGCGCCAGCCCGTTGGCCTCGCGCACCGTCACGCAGCCGCACACGACGGCGAAGAACACGTACGAGATGGTCGTCACGATGATGGCCAGGTACGTGCCCTTGGGAATGGACGTCTGGGGGTCCTGCGCGCACACGCGTTTACGCGAGGGTCAGCTTCCGAGCAAAGCTTCGGCGATGGAGTGGGAAGCCCCGAAAACTGAATCGAGGTGACTGTGGAAGGTCGGTTCGCAAAGAGTTGTAGAGAAGTTACCCAAGAATGGGGTGCAAGCTGCAGAGGGCTTAAAGAAAAAAAATAATTAGGCAGAATACATATCCCTGATGTTCGTCCATGTAACCGAAGCTCGTTTTCTCTCTCTCGCGCGCGCGCCTTTTTTTTTTTTCCTGGGCGGTGCACTTAAACGCCACACATCGTATGTACAATGTGCAGATCACGACGCGTCCATGGTTTCGGGTGGTTTCTTTTCTTCTGTTTCCGCGGCGGATCTTCCAAGGGAGCGCCATTTACAACTGAGACAAAGACTCTTCTACAGTCTCTTTTATATGCGTCTGATGACGTTAATTGCCTCTTTCTGGTTGGTTCGTAGTTCGGAGTACATTTTCCCAGTTACCTGCGAAACGCAACTGCCTGTGCTACTGCCGATGGACCCCGTACTGACGATTTCCGCCAGTTTAAATCGCTTTCTTCGATACGCATGCGTCGTAAATAATGTGAGCGACTAACAACACGCGTAGCGCCAAATCTTTAGTCAAACCCCACAGACGACCGGAGCTGATAAGATGTTCATTTGGAGTTAAGCAGGCAGCATGAGTGGTCCAAATTAGGCACTATATTATAAGACGAAACAGGACTATAGGACGGCAGCGTGAACCTACGCAATCGATAAGAGGTTAGAAGACAAAGCGGATACAATATTGCGGGAATGACGCTCAGAAAGTCTCGCTCTAAAGAAATGGCAAACCAGCAATCGCTTGCTCAAAAAAATTATGCGTGGCTCTGCTATCGCAAACACCAGAGACCAGCGGAGCTCGGGGAAGGCCAGTAACGTAGTGCCAAACCGCAAACTTAGTCTAACTTTTGCTGGGATTCGCCCAGCTCCGCTGGTTTCTGGTGTTTACGATAGCAGAGCCACGCATAATTTTTTTTTCACTGCGAGAAAGAGGACCGCCGAAGCCAGCGCGTGGGGGTTTTTATCGAAGAGCAATGACATCACACCACCTGTGTCCCCACCGCGCGCCGCTCGTCCTTTTCCGCTAGGCTCCACCCACCCTTGCCGCGTCGCTATGCTGCGCGATGCTATTTTTATTCTCTGCTTTCGCTCTCTCTCCCCTAGCTCGGCGAAGCTGCGGACGTCAAGAGAAACCCAGCGAGGTTCTAACAGCTCCACTGTAAAAAACAGCCAGCCTCCTCGAAAATGAGACTTCCCAAATGAAGAAAATTTCGATTGGATCCAGGATTCAAATCCGGGACCGCCGCCTGACACTCTTTCTATGAGCGGGCTAAAACATTGCAGATGGCAGGGCGATGACGAACTGATCGACACGTAGAAGCGCTGGATGCCTCATTGTTCCATTCATGTGTGTTGTATTACTTCTTTTTTAATTACCGTTATTATTATAGCAGAAAGTGTTTTTTTAAGCAACGTCTAACCGCAACGATCGCCGACAAGTGCTGCTGCAGCCCAGTGATGGCTGCAGCACACGGAGCGGGGCGCTGCGCTTCCCTCCAAACAACCGAGTTGAGGCGCGCCGCTCAAGCGTCACGATTTTCAACCGAGAGACTTTCACGAAAGCTGACGACAGCAGGCCAGCGGGCGCAACTTACAGCCAGGTCTCCGGATATGTTGGCGCCGGCGAGGATGCCCGTGGCAGCCGGGAAGTAGACGGAGAACACGGTGAAGAAGTTCTCGCCTTCCTGGAAGTTTGGACCGACGTTCTCCAGGGCTGTGGCCGCTGCATATCAAAAAAGGAACGAGAATGTTTGCATCAATGACACGAAAGCATGAAAGAAAAAAAAAAGCATGAAGGAAAGAAATCACGCAGATTTGATTCACGTCTTTAATACAGGTGTTTAAGCGAAACTTTCTCGAATCGTTTCAATTAAATGCTATGCAACAACACTGGACGCTTGCAATTGCCCTCTACTTCCGACTTAAGTAATTATTGCCTACCTGCGCCAAAGCTGTTAAGGAGAGCCCACGCTACGTCTATACTTTGCGAGACACCGGCGCCGTACCCGGAGAACGAGGCGAAGGAACAACCAATGTTGCCGCCGTAGCTCAGTGGCTACGGCTTTGTGCTGCTCAGCTCGAGGTCGCGGGTTCGATCCCGACCGCGCAGGCCGCGTTTCATTGAGGGCGAACTGCAAAAAAGCGCTCGTGTACTTAGATTTAGGGGCGCGCTAAAAAAGAGCTCCGAGTGGTCGAAATCATAGCGGAGCGATCAGATCGTGATTTTGGCACGTAAAACCCCATAACTTAGATTTAGCTTACGGAACATTCCATTGGGCCAACAGTAGCACTCAATGGCGTCCCCAAAGTGCTCTTTCAAGAGTTACCTGCCGTTCCAATGGACAAGCAGGAGCGCTGCGATACAATGGCAGAACAGGAGCAGTTTGACGACGCAGGGGGCAGTTCCGCGCTGCTCCCGCGCGAGAGGCAGAGTGCGAAGGAAGTCGCAAACCCGTCGTATCTTTTTTTTTTTTTTATTTCCATTTGCGCTTCCCTCGTCTGGGTTCAGTGTGTGGCAGCAAATGGCGGCTGAGAAGCGAAGTTCGCGTTGATAATCGTTGCGGGAAGGTGGCCACGTGACACACCTTCACCCAGGCGCCTTCTAGCGCGCACGGATCGTTTCAATTGGACAGCAAGCAGTCGCTCTCTCTGCTCCACTGCTCTGCTCATCTCTGTCCTTCGGCCCCTCGCTCCTGTTGTGACAATGTAATGCGCCATTAGGCAAATCGGCTACGTACACGTCAGGATTGCACTGTCTCCCGGAATCGGCTCACGTTATACAGACCACACCAAAGTGTTTTTTGTGAGGACACGTATACCGCGCACTGGTGTAAGGATCGGCCCCACCGAGTAACACATTGTTGCATAGCTTCTGAGACCGGCCTGCTTTACTATTGCACTGCCTCCGGTATCGGATCAGTTTACTCGGCGATAAACTGAAAGCGACCAGCAGCTCCAAACTCAAGGATTAGGCATAGAAAGCTTAGCATTAAAATCATTGTGATAGGCTGCATCGCTATATCGGAAGATAACTGTGAATACCTCTTTCCGCTTACGCGAGGTGCATTCTGCCGCACCTTCCTTATTTATTCGTATGCTGTCTGCTTTCAATAAAATTTAATTGCGAGTAGCGTATGCACTTGTGACCGTCTTCGTTAATTGTCGAGCAAAGTGTGCGCTTGATTAAACCTGCAAGCCCGAAAGGAAAAGCGAGGATGAAAGAATAATGTAAAAATCCTCTTCATCGAAATCTTCTCCATTTATAACTTCAGTTTATAGTTAAGTTTATACAGACTAGTCGATTACATGGTTATAGTTAACGTGCAGGCCGGTACGAGTAAGTCCACGCAATGAACAAGCGCGAAAAGTAATAGAATTGCCGCACAAGTGTTACGGCTCAAAGGCTCAGTCCCTTAACAGGAGCTAACCCCATTGTCGTTCGGCAAATCGATAAGCAGAAATAACGGACGACGTTTACCAATGGTGGGACACTAAGCAAAAATAGTGTTTCTTCTTTTTTTTTTTTAACGCCACACTGCCATATACTGAAAAGCATCTGGCCATACGGTTAAAACGTACCTTTCTGTCCGAAAACACCATTCTGGACATCATATCAGACATCAGACTGCCATGTTATCTGTGTACAGCCGACACGACTACGCACCTCTTAAAACAAAACAAGAAATGTGGGGTTTAACGTCTCAATACTGGCACAGTGGGTAGCCGCACTATATTGAAAAGTTCTCAGTTAATTTTTACCACCTGGTGTTCGTCAACAAGTGCACACAAAGCACGGCACACCGGCGTTTTTTTTTTTTTTTTTGCATTCCGTCTCCATTTAAATGCGGCTTCGGCGGCATGGGAGTCAAACCCGCGACCTCGGGTCAGCAGCTGAACGCCGTAAAGGCACTGCGCCACCGCACCTCAGGCATGATTCGTGGGTTGTTCCTGTGAGAGGGCGAATCGAACACTCCTGCCAAGTGCTAACGGTATGTTTGCCAGAAGACGACTTCCAAGTTCTAAAGACAAGATGCGATGCTGCATTTACATTTGCGAAGATCCTCTCGCCACGGTCAAGTGGCAAAGACATACTCGTAGGTAGTGAAGAAACTTTAGCCCGACGTATACGTATTACATTTACAGCGTTACCACGCTTCTAAGGAGGATTTCCTTCTTTTTTTTTTCCCCCTCATCGACAAATGAGTCGAGATTGCCTCACGAGTCGCCAGTCCATCGAAGCGCTGAGCGTGAGCGTGTACTTACTGGACCATCCGAAGTAGCCCTTGGACTGCTCAACCAAGCTTGGGGGAATCGCGGCTCCGACAAGGAAGTCCGCCATGGCTACCAGGAGAATGACCAGAAGCACCATCTGGGCCTGCGATCAACCACACAGCGCGCACGGGGCACGCGACGCGGTTAGCACACCGACCGATTGCCTCCAATCGGCAGATATTCCACGAACGTTGTCATAAATAAAGAAACATGCTCTTCCATCAGAACATCGAAGTAAAAAAAAAAATGCGGCAGATTCAACGCACTCTGTTGGAATCTAAATACAGCGAAGCTTCGTTTGAATGCACAAAGGAGTGCTAAAGCATGTGTTAGCTTCTGTGTTGTCGAAGTGTCGGTGCAAGGTCATCCCGAAGGCCCTCGCCCAAACACGATCCACGTTACAAGCTGTCCAAACTGAGCCCCTCCGCATCTGCTCGGGTGCGCGCACGCATGAGCCCTTGCGCACCACTGCTAAGCAAGGTGATACCCGGGAGCGATCATCCCGAAGAGCTATACAGTTATCGTTGGCCCGATGGATGTATAAGTGTGAGCGTGGGCTACCGGTTGGAGCATCGGGATGCTGCGCTGTTGCCTAGGTTCGATCCCATCATGGGGCACGTAATTCATTTTTATTTATTTTTGTTTTCAGCAAAGATATCCGCCATGACATATGCAGCAGCCAGCAGCCAGGGTTGTAAAAACCCGGGAGGAGGTTTGCAAAGAGCCTTCGATTTAGAAACGTGTAAAGTTACCACCCGGAGATCAGAGTTCACGAAATCACGAAATTTCACTTCGCAAACGTTTGTGAGTTAACTTCTGCGGCACAGAGTGATAGTGACCGTCGTTCTCAATCGGTGGATATGCGTTCATGTCACCGGCAGGAACGCGCGGAAGAGATTTTATAAAAAAAAATTAAAACGCTACGTCGGACGGCAACGGAAATCGTGCGTTACCTTCCGACAGAGGTGATACGTTCCCAAATTTCGCGACGTGCCCCCCAGCATAGGTCACGAAAAATTTTTCGTTTCAACTGCGCCGGGAACGTGCTTTGTAACTTTACACACACGTCTGCAGCCAATGCATGGGGCAAATAATGAAGGAGGTGTAAACTTAGCGTCGAATGTGTCGAAGAAGTAGAAGGGCTTGCTTAGAGCCTAGTTGGTGCTATGTGACATAAGTATGAGCGCAAAAGAAAAGCAGAAGAAACACTGCACGAAATAAAAAGGGGATGGACACTGGACAAGCGCTACTCGGAACTGTTTATTCCACAACATCGTCATGAAATAGACACACATGGTACGCTCATGCGCAGATGTGTTATTGAAAAATTAAAAAGTGATAAAGAAAGGCTCGACCATTTGACATATCGCTCGAGGAAACGGATTTATTTCGTGCAGAAAGAAACAGAAGGCTCGCTGACGGCAATCCCCCCCCCCCTCTTTCTTGACGTGGAGTCCGTCCAGTAACCCTTTCCTTATCTTTCTATCGTGCCGTGTTTGTCTTTTGCTGCTGCTGCTGGCTGTTGTTTTTGTTGCTTTACTGTCGTTATCGCTCTTATCTCGCGGTTGCCGACGACATGCCAAAGGAATTAATAATGGCTACAGGACAGAAGTTCTGCGCGGCGAGGCCGGCATAGACGGCCAAGCAGGGTGAGTTAACAGGCGGCCCGTGAAACGTTCAAACCTCAGTGCACGCAGAATAGGAAGGAGCTGCACTGCGAGAACGACGAAAGCCCGCACCTTGGCGCTTCCAGTGCACGCTCACCTTGGACTCCCACTCGGTGCCGATGATGGCGATTCCCAGCAGGCAGATGACGGTGACACCGCTCACTATGCGAACGTCGTTGAGGCCGCCGTCCACGATGAAGGTGCCTTGTTGCTGCGGCAGGTGAAGGGACGAGTAATAAGTTTGACTGTTTCGGAACAGCGCCAGCGCACCCACTCGGGTTACGACCCGTGCGCCGCAGCGCCAACCCTGAGGTACGCTGTGAAGCATGGCGCGACGGACTGGTTCAGAGCGCTGAAGGGCAAACGCGAACTGCCGCGGTGACACAAAAATTTGTAAAACAAATCTAATCTTTCCAGGAAATCAATTGAAGCCGCTTTTTAGGCCGAATTAATAACGCGTCTCCAAAACAGGCCTCCTACTGTTTAAAAAAAAAATCATCATGCTTCGAAAGGCGCCATCGTATCATTCTACGCAATGTTCGTTTCAATACTATATCCGACAGGCGTTGAATACTATATCCGACAGATCGCTCACGTTAGCAAGAACCCCAGCGCAGCGTGAACAACGTAAAGCTAACTCAGAGTGACGAGGGAACGAAAAAGTGTACTCAGCAATTTTTGGTTACGTGACGAAACTGCCCCAAGCAGGACCGCAGGTTTTGTCTCTCCGTGTCTTTGGCATGTAACGAACAGCAGCGCATATTAATTATGGTGACGGAGCCTTTAATGCTATTCGGCCTATCTCCTAAAGCACTCTTGAGGAGATTTATGTCAACAAGGGAACCTTACGCAAGGCCAGAACAGTAAGTGTGCATATGCGAACAAGGTGATTTTTTTTTTCTTCTAGGCTAGGCGTAAACCAACCGCTCCCCGCTAACAGAAAGGCCCGGATGTCTTGAGCTGTCACGTGGTGAGAGGAGGACCAGTGCCCACTGAAGACTTCCCGCATTACGTCATGGCTCAAAGTGAGCAATGGTGTCGTCGCGTATTCAAAGTGATGCCTAAATTGCGTCGTTTTCCGTCGAGCTTTTTAGTTACCGTACAGTATGAATGACTGGCTTCTTATTCTTCCTCGTCTAACATTCCAGAAGCAGTAAGTGGTGCGAGATAAGCGACAGGAAGCTGTCAGTAAAAGGCAACCAATCACATTAGCTCTCAAATCACGCCGGCACATCATTACTCGTGAACGTAAGGTGTCTTCCGATTTGCCGCAAAATAGAGTGTGGCATCCGTAGCGTGTGCGGTAGAGTGCAGAACGTGCGATAGTGCAGGAATGAGAATCGATATTGACTGGCGGAGCTAAGCTCACAAGCAACACAAGCGCTAAAAGAGACGCCGTCAAGGGTACGCTCCGGATTAAGTTTGAGCACCTGTAAATCTGAATGCACCAACAAATGATTGTGCATTCCACACACATTGAAATGAAGTCCCTCCCCGCTGTCGGGTGTCGAATCCACGGCCATGTCTTTGGCCAGCAGTTCGACAAAACAACCGAGAAACCACGGCTGGCAATGAGCATCGTGTAATTGCGGCACAAGAAGGGGCACCACAGCCCGCATCCGCAAATAGATGTAACATATGTGCAACGATCAACTCTGAATGTCACTGCAACAGCCACAGTGTCGTGTATGCACGTAAAGAGCTGTCGTCCCCTCATCGCGCACGCGGAGCACGGTTAGCGCACGCGTCACGTTAACGTCTCCTCAGAACCAGCACTGTAGTAAGTTCCAGTCGCCCCATCACGTATTACGCCCCACTGCGGCATACATTGACGTTCTGTTGATTTTACTAGGAGCACAGGCGTGCGAAACTGCAACGGATACCACGTCCCATTGAATGAGTCAGTTAAACGCTGGCTGATCGTCATCGCTTTCGCAGAATAAAAAAAATTATCACTCGTCTGCACACACCCCGTAAATAATTAAACCAAATGTTAGAAACCAGCCCTCATCAATCATTTCACCCAGCAATCATTACGAGCATTACAATTATTAAATATTTTCCTTTAATATATACGAAGAACTCCAAGAGCAACTAAAGAAAAGGTCACAAGAGTACTAATCCATTCCCTAATTGTGACCAGAAGGCGAATAAGCAATAACGTTATCAGGAACACCACTCCGGCAAACTTATTGCGCTTCTTATTGCACAATATTGCACGTCATATTGCAAACTTATTGCACGTCTCCTTGCGTCAGCAAGGAGACATGCAAGGCGGCCAGCTTTTTCACTCACCTTGCACAAGTCTCGGACGGTCTCAGAGAAGCCGACCACGTAGAGGGCTATGGCTACCGCGTTGGCTAGAGAGAAGATGAGGCCGATAGAGCCGCCAAACTCGGGCCCCAAACTTCGAGATATCATGTAGTACGTCCCTCCTGCGAACACAAAACAAGCGTGTGAAGCCACTATTTTTTATGTCACTGTCGTGTGCACTGCCGAGTGACAGGCGGATTATATACCCTCTCACACACACATAAAGCACATATATTTAGGCGCAGTATAGAAAGCTTGTAGACGTCTTCCTGTGAAGTCTATAAAACGCCTACACAAATCCTACAGCTTTACAATTTTTGTCAACTAATGTCCGTGCACACTTTCTACAAACATCCGACTTGAATGCCTATGGATTACAATTCAATTCTACTGAAAAAAATAATTCATGTTACAAATTTTTGTCCATTGAATGTCTGTAAACTTTATATGGTCACAAGGAGGAGTTTATAAGACGGCATATCAGTTTACCCGACGCCTATAGGGAGTCTGTAGACTCAATATTGACTTCTATAACGACCGAAATTGGCAACCGGAACTATTCGTAAACTCTTTAGCAGCGCTTATCAGTGCAAACTGCAACCGGTGGAAGATCACATTCAGGGAAAATTGTCATCCGTATGGCTGTAGCGGAACGTTAGATTGGTAGCACATAAATAAACAAAAGAGTGTCATCCGTGTGACTGTAGCGGAATACTAGATTGATAGCACAGACATAAAAAAATAAGAATTAAGAAAATGCTATATAAGTAAAAATTCCTGCTACAGGAATGTGTCGAGTGACTGCACGACCACATTCACATACAGTCAACATAGTTCGGTTACCGCTCGCGTCGCCCGCAAGTCATTGCTTTCGGCACTACTTGAGTGTTGGCGTGACGGGAAAGATACAAGTTCGTTAATACACAGTGGGCGCTCACCTCCACGCACTTCGCCGTTAGTACAGATGGCCGACATGGAGAGCGTCGTAAGCATTGTCACGATAGAGGCGAGGATGACGATGGCGGAGCCCAGGCCTGCACGGAGGAGCGGAGAGAGACGATAAGTTATCGAAGTAGTGAGCAGGAAGTTTAATCTGGATAGAAACCATTTGAGAGGTTATTTTAGGAAGAATGTGTACTGCTACATCTCCACATTGCTACACTGAACTGGTATCATGTATCACTTAATTTCTGCGCACTTCTTTTGAAACAAACAATGCAGAAATCATCGCCCAGGTGTATAGACAAAAATAAAGGCACCGGACGCCTAAAACATTGCTGCAGCGAACACTGGAGCAGGGGCACTATCCTGTTTTACATAACCTGCCATACTCACGAGCGATGGCACGATGGGAGTAAGGCTTTGTAGGACTAAGAACTAAGGTAGGTCAGGGAAAGGGTCTGCGACGAAGTTCCATTTAGAGGCAGTACACGTATTACGTGGGACTTCCTCATGAGCCATCGATGGCGTCCACCCGCTTGTTCGTAATTTCGCTGCGCTCCATTTTGACGAGTAAGAAGTCAATGCCACTTAGTGCTTAGTTGTCTTCGGATTTTTTGTCCCCGCACTGGGCGACGAAGTGCTTCTCCCAACCGCGTCCAAAGCCAACGGGTCGGCGAAGACAGAAGCCCTCGAATGGTCACGCGGCGGCTACCTCTCCATGCGAGTCCGTCCCACGGAGACGAGTCCCGACAAGGCGAAAACGCGGTGACCGCTGCCACTTGGGTTTTGCCCCTGCCTAGCGCGGATCACCCAGACGTGCGTACGGGCTTTCCTCCCGTTTCTTTCTAGGATAGGAAAGAACTAAACCTTATTTGTCCAACGGTTATTGCTGTTGGTGCCCGGGGCTAGGCTGCCAGGGGTCCGTCGCCCGAGGAAAATCTTCCGAGATCCTCGGCAACGGCCCTGGCCCGCTGGACGGCCCACTCCTGGTCTTCGGGTGCCTCGCTGAGGAGAGCGGCCTGCCATCTCTCAGCGAGGCGCCCCGCTTCAGAGGGTCGTGCTGTTGTCTTCCCCCTTCCTCTTGAAAAGCCGTTTCTTTTGAAACCGTAAGCGCCTGACTGATTCAGTATTCCTAAGACTGCGCGCGCATTACCGACACGTGAACATGTTGCACGGGCGCCGCTTCAAACGGAAGCGTCTCTTACACAAGTCCCGGGAGGGGCATCTTGTCGTGTTGTCCCCGCGCCTTCCCTCGTGTTTCCAATAGGCGACACACCCACTCTCAGGAAGCCTGTGCGCGTCTCAAGAGACCTCCCGTCGTCATTGCACAAATGCTGGCTCGCCATACTTCAATCCCTTACAATAGGCGACATCGGGCCCATCTCGTGTTTAAATATAGAAGCCCACACATGGGCTCCCGAACGTAACTTTTGCTACGATGACGTGTTCAACGAGTGAAATCGTCGTCTTTCGAAAAGGCGTCGTGCCATCAAGCAATGTTTAAACCGGACAAAAAACTGTGCGCGCCTCTCGGGGCTGTATGTGGTACAAGGCACGAAGCTCACGGGCGTCGCCAAGAGAACACGGTCGGAAGTTTATTCTGCAGTGAAAGCAACTGAATCGTACCGATTCCAGCTTGCCCCACCACCCAGGAAAGCCGCAGGAACAGGATGACACCCCAGATGTTGAGCAGACATCGCACCTGCATTGCCGGAAAGAAAAAAAGAAGCACCCATTAGGAGTCGTCGAGGACAAAGCGAAACAGGACACCACTGCTACCATTTCTTTTTTTCACGCTAAGGTTCCACAAAAACAACGAACGTTGTCCTACAAAATCCGCTACTAGCTTTATCAATTCGCTAAGAAGAACCTCAATGGCAAGATGCAACATGCATACTGAAGCGTCAGAAATTTGGGAGCTAGGTATGCGGCTATGATTCACTACTAAAGTAAACTCGCATATATTTTTTTAGCCATCAGAACTTCTACGTTTCTTCATTTATTGCGTGAAATATGATGCGACACACTAACTAAACATTTATCGATAAAAAATTATTTCCCGCACCTTGGTAACAAAACTTGGCTGTAATCGACGCTACAGTGATAATTTTATGTTTCCTACAGTTGACTACACTATGCATAGAATATACGAGTACGGTCTGACGCTTATGACGTCGGAATGAAGTGTTTCATTGAAATCATATATAATAAATCAAGACGCATTGTGGAAAAAATCATCATGAACAGACATTCCAATTTAATGAATACAAACACTGAAAAATAGAGTCGCATTTTACTCTTGCAGAGAGCCAGCAGGTGTGCGTGCGCGTGTGTGTTTATGTGTGCATAACAGGAAAAATGCATATAAAAACATAACGTTAGCTATACAGATGTCATCTCGAGACATTGATTCAGCAGACAGAAAATAAAACAAAAATTCACGTGGAAACTGTAGAATGATTAAAGCGACTACTCGAGTCCCACTGCTGCTACCGCACCATGTTTTACCGCATCAATCTCGCTTGAATACGTGTCACTCCATTATTTAAACAAATTACTTCTGCGGTGTCCAGCAAGCTGCGGAAAGATTCGTAAAAGGAAACGTTGCCAACAAGGAAGCTCAAACGGGTTTTACTAGAAAGTGTGAGTCGCATAGACTATTCCCAGATATCACTTTGCCGATTCTCCACTACCGATCTGCGCCATTTCTCAAGTTTAGCCTATTCGTTTAATTTTATTCCCTTGCCTCACGAGCCTAGCTAAAGGTAATCTGAGGTACATTAGCCCTGTGATGCCTAACGTATACCATAATAGGCCAAGCTTAAAACACACACAGCGCTGACTTACAACAACAAAGTTATTGGAAGTCAGTGCTGTGTTTCTCTTTCTTCGTTTGTCCCTGTCTCTCGCACTGTTGTTATTTTAAAAGATGAACCACCAAGGTGCCCAAGTCTCTACGCTTAACGCCACGCTGTTTTGATAGCTCAAAATTTTGATTTAAGCACGGTAAACTTAAAGGATAGCCTGTAGTTGCAGTTTTGATACGACTGAGTGAGTTTTCAGTTCTTCATAGTTCAGTAAACCGATTACAAAGTATCTATTATTACACTTAATTAAATTCTACATGAAATACTATTTCTTTCGTTTGTTTTACCTCTGTACAATTGCAATCTCCATGGCTAGAAATGAAGGTGAATAAATTGTTCGATAGTTGTCCTTGGTGTGCAATGGAACAGTGTTTCGACATTACAGTGTTAACGTTCAGGAAACTCGATTACGTTAATTTATTCAGTGATCTCTAACTTACGAATTCCCTTTTACGTATCTTGCGCACGTTTCTCTTGTCGACGCCTTCCGGTGACCCTGATCGCCTGAGAGGGCTATCCCCAGAAATGTTTGTTGCTATTGTTGTTTCATGTCATTTAGCTAGGTACCACTCGCCTGGACATGAAAGGTCACACCATTTAATGTTGTTTTGTTCGTTCTACGTTTGCGACACACAAACACACGCGCGCGCACGAACACAAATGGCGTCGAACGCGTTAGTGTACGTGCGACAAGCTGCGCAGCCAGGGGCAAACGGAGTAGTATTCTTTTAAACTGCTTAACGACACTGGCTGCAGTCCAACGCTGGATGAAGCGAGACGTAAACACTTCCTGGGAGAAACAGTACAATGCGTCCGCGCTCATATCTGAGGAGGTATATGGAGAAGGAAGAGAACAGAATGGGCCTCCTGCGAGCGTACTCACAAACACTCCCTGGATCCATCCCAGCTTGACGGCTCCCTTGCCCTTGATGACCACCTCGTCGGCAGTGTTGCGCGCGGACTTCTCCAGTGACTGCTGCGCACAAGACAAGGTGAAAGGCAAACGGTCAGGACCAACCGAAGTCGATAACGGTGCGAGACCATCAAAAAAAGAAATCACGTGGTTAGTCCACCATTTAAGTAACCAATGATATCCGAACACAAGCCTCAAAGCACTGCATATGCGCACTTCGTGGCTTTGTTTCAGTTTCTTTATTATTATTATTATTATTATTATTATTATTATTATTATTATTATTATTATTATTATTATTATTATTATTATTATTATTATTATTATTATTATTTGTGGGGGAGGGAGAATCATCGCAGGCCTGGGCTCGTAGGCTCCTGCCCATTCATTTATTTATTTATTTATTTATTTATTTATTTATTTATTTATTTATTTATTTTTATTGATGAAGCTTACCTAGCAAGGCGTGATGTAAAGATGATGCGAGTAATTTCCCATAAATTTATTGTGCAGCCAGGCTTACTGCATCCGAGAACGCGCTTTTAGTAGCATTTTGCACGCGTTTCTGGACATTAACCACGAAGTCACCAGGGAGAAGCGCCATCCATGCTCACGGAGAAGCATACTAGTGAAAGGAACACAGTTGGAGGAGCCCATCTTAGAAGCATCAGACTCAGGGTCTGGCTTAAAGAAAACTGAGACCACGCGTGACTGTGTGTAGCATCCGGAGACATCTGTCAAATGCCGTGCAAGTATTCGCGCGGATAATGACATGCAGAAAGAAACAAAATAAAAAACAACTACTAAGAGAAAAGAAGGCAGATGAGACGACGCTATTCTTGTTTGCATTTTTGTTTGTCTTACTGTAATATTATTCTTTATCCTTCTTTGTCTTACTATTCGATTATTAATTCGCGGACTTCTTTCACGCTCGGAAAAACACTTTTATGTAGCACGTATGGAGCAACGGAAAGCCGTATCGGGAGTTTTTCATGTCGCTCTACAATTTTCTCATTGACACTTTTCATCTAACTATAATGTTTGAGAAGTTGGTTAATTAATTAGAACTCATTATCTAATTAGGCGGGATGAAAAAAATAGGCTGAGTATCGCCAAGCGACGGCAAACGACATTACCTTGGTTCTGTCCAGCTACGTAGCTTATGCATATATTTAATGTTTGGCTCAAGTTACGTGGGACACCCTGTATACTGCTACTGCTTTGAAAAAGAAGTTGACCTATTTAAAGACAAGCGTCTGTTGCTGGGGCGCGAAGCCCCGAGAGTGAAGTACAATAAGGACACCCAAGCAGCATTCGGCTCAAATGGGGGAGGGGGCGGGGGAGCGGTTTCCATTATTCGTAGAAGCTCGCGAAAGACTTTACAAAAAGAAAAAAGAAAAAAAGAAAAGAGGGGAGGGGGGTAACTTGTTCACTTTCGACTTCTGTTGGCCTAATCGTTCGCGAAGAACTGTCAAACACACCTTGCAGCCACAGCTGCAAGGTGAACAAAAGAAGAAACTAGGCTATCTCTTTTGTTCCCTTGTAGCTTTTTCTTTCTCCTTTGTTGTGTTTATTTGTTTGTTTCCATTAAGTGTTACGGCACTGACGCAAGAAAGCACTAAAATAACCCCCACCGTGCAGGTTTTTCTCCGGAAGATCTCGTCTACCACAATTTCTTTTTTCACGGCTTGGCCATACTACGCATTAATCTGTACGCACAGTGCCGGACGTGTAAAGTTTAGATGTTCTCAACCACGTTCACGAAACAACCACGCAGCCACAAGCTTGCTACATGCGCACAGTAGAAACTACAGCGTACGCCATGAAACGAGCAAGCAAAAACAAAGCACAAGGAACAGACGAAGGAAAGGCTTCGTCTCTTCCTAACGATGCACTGACACCTTTATTATTTCGAAGTGTTGGAAACCGTGCCACAGTGATGTCGAGAGTGAAAGTGTGACATTTGGAATGTATGAAGCCTGGGAAGCGACAGTAAAACATTTCAATTTGATACTAAAATTACTCTCGAAATGCCAGACCTTGCGACAGGTCGATATTGTAATGACGTAATGACACAGAGCGAAATTTACTGACGCCGTGTAGCAACAAGGCTAGATAACAACGCCCGACGACCTTAGCCGCGTAGCAAAACAAACAAGTGTGTATAGTACGGATTTTTTTCTGACCGTGTTCACTAGTGCCAGATGCAGTGATTGCAGGAACGGAGCTAGCACGTGTATCATGACGTCATGACGCATCCACAACCTGGGTACCGAAAACAGAATTGCCTCGTGGAAACAAGTATTACAGTAAACTACTCAGGGCGCTCTGACGATAGCCAGTATCTTTTCTGAGGTTTGAACCTTCACTTAGCGAAGGAAAAAGACGACAATTGAAAATGTCATGTCAGTACTCCTCTAACCCTGCAACATATCATGTATGTTGCGCTATTTTGATACCTCATTATTTTTATTTATGCACGGGAAACTTAAAGCGAAAGACAACCGCTCAGAACATGAATCGAGATAACTCAGTTGATAGGCAGATGGGCTATCGTATTGGCTAAAACGAGGCCTGTTTTTCTCACTAAAATAGGATTCACATTTTCTTGCGATAGCTATTATATGGACACTCCAGGCGAATTTGTGCCGTCGGCATGAGGTTCCGTATAAAGCCCAAGGGCGATAAAATGGTCGCCGCGCGCCGTATGCTATAGTATAAGCGTGGGAGGTTGAGCCGGCGATCACGGCTCAATATCGCGCGCGCAACGACGGAAAGCGGGGAAGAAGCGCGCCGCCTTCTGTCGCGCGCAAGGCTTCGGAGGGAGGAGGAGGGGGACGCGTTCTAGCCCGTGCGCGCCCGGCAGGGCCGCTGTATCTTGAAAGCCAAATGCGACTGGTACAGAGTCCACGCTGCGCTGTGTTTTCGCGCCGTAGTTGGCGTTGATGCGAGCGGCGGCACGACAGTCAATTCGCCTGCTGCTGCTGCCGCGTTTCCTCACTGCAGCCTTTTGACAGCGAGCTTCCGCGGTCATCGAGTGAAATGTGTTTATGTTGGCTTGTTGCCAACATAAACCACGCTTGTTAATTTATGTAGCATGTCTATGCTTAATAGTTCCTGCGGCCGATGAAACTACTAGCCTTACTTCGTATAGCTGCCCACTAATTTGCTATCGCAATCGATGCTTCGCCTCTCGGGCGAAACTGCGACTTTTTTTAACTTATCACTTAATGTACCGAAAAATTACCTTTGGCACCCCACGCGGCAAAAACATGAAGATGTATAAGTGACCTATCACGGGACCCTTCAGCTAGTGTATCCGGTTCCTGGTCTTTTTGTTAATATTGAAATGCAGAAGACTTTTTTCTATTCCAAGCTTTTTTTCTAACTTAATAATGTGCAGCTAAGTCTTCGTTTGTAGCGAGTAGAAAAGCGGCGCAGCCTTCGCCTTCGTTTTCGATGAGTTGGCTTGGTTTCTCTATCAACAATATAACGACGCCGGGGGCCAGCCAGCAATGACGCAGGCATGTACTTGGGGGAAAACGCGGTACAAATTACAGAAAGGTCTGTGCAACAACGCAAACTATTGTACCAACGTTTTATTTTCAAAAGTGGTAGAAAAGGTCCAAATATAGGTGGTTAACGACAGCTGCGCTCACTCCTGTGAAAGCAGAACGGCTTTCACAATTTACAAGGAATTTGCGAGGCGGGCTATCGGCATCGCTCTCACTTCTCCGCTTCACCGGAGGAGGTACTCGTTTCTTTTTTTAGACGCTACTCAGATCGAAAATGTCTGCTTACAAAATAACCACGCGCTTTTGGAGGTAACCGCTGCTGGTGTAAGCACTACCGAGGGTGAGCTTTACGTTGCGCCATAAAAAACTCGGTCCTTAAAATTCGGTTGTCAGCCCCTTTGACGCATAGCCTATAGTAGCGTTTTTGATACACTGGAGAAAGTTGTCAGCTGTTGATAGTTCAGTAAAACAAGTATCAATAGTTGATTACTGCACTGAATAAGTTAACTCAAACAATATTTAAGTTCTTTCTTTTAGTCTTTTCTTTGTCTTTTTTTCTTTCATGCACAAATGTACTCTCCATGGCCAGAAATGAAAGTGATCAAGTTGTTATAATCGTCCTTAATAGGTGACTGTGTTTGATCATAGCGGGGTTAAACCTGTCGCGGTTGTCGTGACTACGATCACGACTCTTAACTAAAGAACGACAACCAGAGAGAGGAAACAAAACGGCGCGTCGTCTGTTTTCGAGCCATCAAGAAGCGAGCTAGCGCGCACGCGCGCGACCGGCTAATTGCTTTTTGGTGCCGTCTGTCAGACGCGCGGACAGACGACGGCGACTCCTTTGTCTCTTCTGCGGGACAGCCTGCAGAGCTAGTTGCTGCGCAACTCTCGTGCGCGGCGAGAAAAAAGAAAGGTGTTTCCTGCGGAGAGCCACTCTCTCCTAGTCTGCGCAGCCTCCTCAGAGCTATACTCGTTAATGACTAGCACGCACACGACCGAGCGCGTGCCGCCGACGGGACGTCCGACGGGGGTAAATGACAAAACAAAAGCAAGAAGAGGATAAAGTCATCTGACTTGCTTGTGCGCGCATACCCGGCTCGAAAGCGCGGCCGACGCTTGAATTCGCCTGCCCGCTGGCTTGCCATGACTGCTCCCGTCGCTAGGACTAGACGTCTACCCGATAAAACCGTGCAGTGACGTCGAACAGCTGCGCGTGCACTCTAAGAGCGAGAGGAGTAGTGGCTACTCATTTTGTGTGAGTGACCGGTTGTTCTATATTTGAACTCCATACGGGAGAGCTTTGGTAACGTGATCAAGACAGACAGAGAGAGAGAGAGCTATGTAACAAAATGCAGAGAATTCTGTCGGTATCCATGTAGCCGCCATATGCTACTTCGCGTGTGGAAAGGGATTGGGTACAGGAAGGCCATGTGAGAAAGAAGGGCGGCAAAACGAAAAAGAAAAGGAAATGCAGCAAAATATATTATCGTGCTAAGTACAGGTGAGGTAAAAGTGATGATATAAACAGACTGTAACTTATCAATTAAGCCAGCGTCTTTAATAAACCAGAAAAGCAAGTTTAAAACTTGACGTTGCGTTGAAGGAAAAGGCATAGAACCTAGTGAGCTTCCTAGCTCTATGATGGTTCTTGGGAGGCATGACCCATTCTACTTAATTATGTCTCTGTAAGCTGGACAAACTCCAACGGATCACACATCATTCTCATTGTACGCAAATATATCAAGCGTATAATAATATGTACACGAACATTCACAAAGGGACTTGAATATGGTACAAGAGGTCACTCCCGCGTAAAACAGTGGCCAGCATTCCCGTACTGGTGCTTTGCGACGGTGTTCGCTCTATCATCGGACAAGCTGACAAATCAGTTGGAATTTGACACGTGTAACAATCGCCATGCAACCGTCGCTCAGACCGCAAGTGATATCCAGCAGGCGAATAATTGTCTGGGTGGGAAAATGTCCATGGATTCGTAGATTCGGTGAACTGAAGCCCCGCGCCCTTTTAACAGTGCTGCACAAAATTAGGGAGACGGCGTCGTAGTAGCAACCACGCACCAGAAACCATTACTAAGCCTCGACGCGTTTGCAATCGACGTATGTACACGGCTGCCGGCCACCTCAAATTATAGATGTGTGCCCTGGTCAGCGATCGCGATCTACCGCAGCAACACTAGACAATAAAGCTTTTTTTTTTCTTTGCTCTTTTCGAAGACCAAACCGGTTAATGCTTCCTACTGGAAAATATTAACCGCTTCGAGAGCGGTAACCATTCATCAACGTACAGTGGCCACGCGAAAAAGAAAAAGGAAAGAAAAGACAACGCAGCCTGTATACTTGCGCATATTAGACAACAATCGGTTTAAATACATTCTAGTTACAATGAAGTTTCGAATGATTTATTGTGTACGGGCTGAGCAAACAAAAACACTCGACAGGCGACCCGCGACGCCCTTTTTTATATGCAGCGGCGGACACTTGTCGTAATCCCACGTGACCACATCATGTTTGTCCGTGGCATGACTGGCCCTAAAACAAATTCAGCCGTCTTAACAAAGCAGTGTGGTTACACAACCGTTAATGGCGTTTTGCACTCAGAACCCTTTCGGCGTTTCAACTCGGCACTAATGGCCTGAAGGCGGCTTGAACGCCTTTTAAACCAGCATAGACATTTTGATCGGCCGGCCGATGTAGGCTGCAGGGAACAACGATGTCGAAAGCTCCGGCTTGGTAAGCCCCGAGCGCAAGCTGTAATCTTGTTGACTTGCTCGCGCCATCGCATCATTGTGCGCCTGTGCAAAGAGGGGCGCTGGAGAATGCCATTGTTGTAAACTAATGAAGCACGGGTAAACCGTGCAAACTACACTGCCTGTGCACGACGACAAAGATGCATTAAAGTAGTGAAGCTGAACGACGTTTAACCATCCGATATCGGCTGACGCAATGCGGTGAAGTAAAATGGTAATCTGGCAACGATCAGTTTTCTTGCGTTGCTGGCGTCGCTACCTATGGCGAAATTACAGCAGTGTGCAAGCTAATGGGAAGTTTCGTGAGGATAACACATCATGTTACGCGCGACGCGAACGTGCCGTCTGTGAAAAGTTTTGAAACCACTCCGCGAATGACACGAACATGATTGATTGATTGATTGATTGATTGATTGATTGAGTGAGTGAGTGAGTGAGTGAGTGAGTGAGTGAGTGAGTGAGTGAGTGAGTGAGTGAGTGAGTGAGTGAGTGAGTGAGTGAGTGAGTGAGTGAGTGAGTGAGTGAGTGAGTTTCAAGTGGTTTAACGCTCTAAAGCAACACATGATCCGTCACCGAGCGCCTGTCTCATGATAGCTTACATACCACTTGAAACTTCTGACGCAATGCAACTTGAAGCAATGTCTAAGGCATCCGCAATATTTCTAGGTGTTTGAAACAATGACTATTCCAAACAGTCTGACAATTAACTGTCTCGATAACGCGAAGAGTTGCTTCGAAACTTTTTCGGCGAAAACTGCAACTGTATCATACGTAAGAAGTAAGACACGCAATGCGTAAGACGCTATTTGAAAGCTCCAATAAGGTCGTAACGTTGAGTTCATCGCGAAAGACTAGTCCCAGCCGAAGGCGGCGAGAGGTTTAATTTAACGGCAATAAAGAAGCAGGCTAAACCACTGACGTGAGCCGAGTTTCAACGAACAGGGAGTAATACGAGCCGGTTCCTATCTGTTGGACCACATTATTACACGGCGCAGTTACAACCTGTAGCACAGCATCACTCGCGGGGAGAATACAAATAACCCAGAGAACACTCGGAAACGAACGGGGCTTTTACGACCCCGAGGGAAACATGGCCCGCGGAGCCGCGTAGTGCAGCGCGAGTGAAACTTTTCAAGCCAGTCTATTCAACGCCCCCGTTCATTTGGCGAAATAAGGAAGCGTCAGACGCCGTTTTCCTCGAAAGGAGTGCGCATGCGCGTCACACAATGGGTCATTTTGCGTCCTTCAGGGCTACTCGCATCGTAAGAGCGCCTAGAACGTTGGACAGGAAACACGAGCCCTTGCTCATGTTACGACGGTGTAAGTGGCTCGTCAAGTCGCTGCGCTCCGAGAGAAACAAACAAGCAGTTTTATTCTGGAAGTTCATTGGGTCGCGAGGCGTTCTAGTATACGTATACTGCCGCACGCCATCGCAGTCCTGATTCTTGTCTCGTCTCGCTTAAAAGCGTTGAGCGAGTCGGGAGAAGTGACGAGGATTTTTTTTTTTTCTTATAAAGGAAGTACAACAAGGTTGTCGGCCAATCGAGCGAATTGTACTGAAGGTGCCGCCTTGACAACAGCCGTTTCCTCCTCTGTTGTCGAAGTGAACCTTTCAAAAACATGTGCGCTGTGCACCCGGGGCCCCTATCAAGGTCTCATACTCTCTGTTCGGTTTACGCATATTATATATATATATATATATATATCGCTTCGATGAACTTATTGATGTATATAGCTATTGGCAACGTTCCGAGAGGGACAAGTGAACCGCAAGGTCGTTGTCGACTACGACCAATCGCTTCCCCAACAATATGCCCAAAAAACAAGCAAAATAAGAAACAAAAAAAGCGCATGTCAGCGTCCTTGCCACACCGCAAGCAACAGCGATTGTTACCAAGCGCGTCTACATTCTCTGCAAACAACTGCCGACTTACACGCTTGTTAAAGTTGCTCGCCGACAGTTCTGCCTCTTGAAGGTTAAGTTGTGTTGATGTGAGCAACAAGTTTCTGCAATGTTAACGGACCATAAATTTCCATAACCGGCACAACCGCACTGCGTAAGGCTGTGAGTTCGCAAGAGTATAGTCTATCTCTGGTTCACGTCCTTGCTGTTATCTCTCTAGTAATGCAAGAGAAACGCGTTGGCATTACGTCGCACTTCTTTGATGTGTGTGCGTGCGTACGTACGTGCGTGCGTGTGTGTGTACGTACGTGTCTGCGTGTTATCGGGAGCTCACTCGTCGAGTGAGCTCCTGAACAACCCCTTGCGATGTGGTGGCCGCAGTTTATATCGTGGATTCTGGACTTCAAGAAGGTGCGATGTTATGCTAACGCACTTTTCTCTCGCATTTACTGCTAAATCGTCACTGATTCCTTTTTTTTCCCCGCAAACAGTGAAGAAGTATCACAACATGGTGAATTTATCGACATCACTGACAAGGAAACGTACCACGAATTCCTCGGGTTTCCGCCGCTTCTCTCTTCGGCTGCGGTTTCCCTTGGACGGCAATTTAGAGAGGATAAAGCTCGAAGCGACATGGCGTGCGACATGAAGTGCGAACAGGACTGCTACATGGCACCGCAATGTCATGCCGTGGTTCAAGAAATATACTTATCACGACTCGTGCATGTATACCCTAATCTTACGAGTTTATGTCGTGGCATGGGCCTCTCCATAGAAAGGCTATAGATGAAATCAAAGCGTGGGAGTCCATAATAAAGAATGCCGTACATTCCACTAGTTATGTATGCGCGAGGTGACCACTATTGCGGCAAAAAGAAATGTTCGCTAGTAGAAATTGATTAGAGGACGCATCTGTTCTGAAACATTAAAATAAAATTGCGGCTGATAATGCATCACAATTGCTTTCGGACACTCCCGCAGCATCTAGCGGGAGAGACGACGGCGCGTGCCTATGCAGCATCCGTGGAAGAAAACAGTATCGCTAAATAACCACACTTCCACTGCGTAAATCGTCATCACTATAATGTTATGACAATGTTGTACGGAGCTTAACCATGTTCGTATGTCTTACACAAAGATTCTTTCTCAGAAATAACTCTCAGAGTCGGCACAGCTAAGCTATCCAAGCACTTTGGACGGCCAATAAAGACGTTTATCAACCCAACTCAACCTCGGCGCAGCCGTCGGTCAATGGACGCCGATATAAATTACTTAGTCGGCATCTTCCGCGGACTCCCCGCAGAGAAATCTTGTCCGCGCTAAGCACCCTAACCCCTACTGTGCGCATTTATCACGTGTCTTTTGGCTGAGCGTTACTGTACGGTGCGCGGAAATGGTCAATCGAGAAGCCCCGCGGAGGCCAGGCTTCCGATGGGGCCACTAACTCGGACAAGGAAGAATAAGCCGAGAACTACTCCCGAATCAGTTGCATACAGTGGCCGACGCAGATGGCAGCCGGAAACCAAGCAGCGCCAGCAAACATGGAGGGGTAGAGCGTGGAGGGCAAGTTGATGAGGTAGTTTTACGTTCGAGTGAAGCGTGATACCGTACCGCGAGACGCGATACGTTAGGCCCACTGCGCATGCACGTCCTACTATGTCATTCAATAAAGTGACAGGTTACCGCGATTACGTAACATGGCAGCGCCCAGACCACCCCAGACGATCCGCTTCGATTAGAGTTATCCCTTGCTACTTGCTGTCCGGCCCGACAGCAAGAACTAAACAGCAAAATGAGGTATCGCTTAGTTCCACGTCACGCTGAGGACAAAGTATTCGCGATTACTTGTTATTACTGAGATTAGCTGTTTGTTGGCTTGGTACCCTCTCTTTAGACCTAACAGCGGCAAAACAAAGTGTTTTGATTTCCACGTAGCAGGTGGCACCACAGCATTAGCGTTGGCGACACGTTGGCGATGCAGAACGCTGTAAAATCCCAACTCTTCCACATTTTAGCAAGATACACGAGGACTGTATGCTTAAACGTTAATCTCTCGCCATGTCTACTGCAGTTCCGCGGAGCTTAACAGAGGGCTTAACGTATCACGCATCGCATAACGCTTCATTTATAACGCGAAGCTAAACCTCGTATTACCACGTAGTTACCCTCTATCTTTGAGATTTGGTTGAAAGAAGCTTTGGCATCTATGTCTCTGAAGTGTTGGTTACAAGTGAGCTAAGAAGCTGCGGAAAATATCACCACAGAAATGAAGGCCTCTCTTTCAGATGTATACAGTTGGGGATACAAATTTGATGTATAATACAAGGCACGTCTGTCATTATGCCCCTGTTTGCATACAGATCTACGCTTCACAACGTTTCGAAGAATATGCCATGCTTAAAAAAAAAAAACAATGAAAACGTAAAGCTGGCTTTCTCGCATTGCTGCACTGGCGGTAACATGGCGGCAATGTTTATAAGTAAAGCAATGCGGAGGGCAATAAAGCCAATGTTAGCGAATATACGTGCGTGCTGAACGCGAGAAATATTTGCTTGTTAGGCACGTGTAAATTAATTCGGCAAGGCGTTGGGCGCCTTAGTTGGCGCGATGACGCAGCATGTCGGTGTCACAGAACAGAACACTTATAGAATTGATATTTCTGCAGCCGCAAAGTAATTTTTACTACCGAATTAATTATTTGATTCTCGAAACTAATTTCTTTCATGACCGAGAACGTACGTGTTCCTTCTGCGTTTAGTCGATTGCCACAAAATGAGGATTAAAAAAAAAAACGTTTCTATCACGTGACTCTTCTGCCTGTAAAACAGGAATCAAATTTACCGGTTCACATAGGGCAGGTTGTATTAAATATATTATGAGGGTGCCTGAGTCCACGCGGCACCGAGACAAGGGAGCAAATACGAACCTTATAGTTCCCCTTCACTATTGGCTTCGCCACATGCATTTGTGTCTGCGGGGAAGCACGATTTACGGCTTCCCGCAGCGGCAAAGGCCGATTGTATATGAACACTCAAGTCCTTGTTTCCGTTATTCTGGCGCGCAATAGAAACCGGAGTTCGCGTAAGGTGCGGGCTTTTGGAAAAGCACTAGAATAAAAAAGAAGTTAGTTTCACCCGAAGGCCGAAACAGTGACAACGATAGCAATGCGTAACGCTGCGCCTTAACTTCCTCGGACGGTGTTCTAACTACACGCGGGTGCGACTACACGCCGATGTGCTAATACTTCTGGCATCCTTAGAAGCTCTCACACACCGTCTTAAGCCCTGTAATGGCACCACACACGCGCCATTGCACTGCCCGTAGGAGAACGCCGCAGCCAGTGAAGTTACATCACTCGTGAGATTGTGAGCACTAAAATTGTTTTGCACTTCCTTCGAAATCTGGTACGATTTAAAATAAAAGGCAAGAGCTGTGAATTAAATTTTTATGACTCTTGTGTTGAGCGCTAAAATTTAAAAATTCTAAGGAATAGCACGTACACTGCATCTACGGCATCGATAAACTTATAGCGTACGTATACATAAATATATTGGAACATCACGGCGACGGCGAAAATTACTCTGGAGTGTCCATATAATTTCTAAGTTGCAATAGAATCTATTGGAACATTGTTAATGTTTATTTCCTCAAAAAAGGGGGACTTTTTGTGCTTCCTACTAAAATAATCTTTTCCTTTTCTTTTGGGAGGGGGGGCACCATAACAAAAGTTGCAAGTAAGCAAGCCCCATCGGCGTCATTGCGTCATGACATAATTGTGTCTTTCACAAAACTTGTTTGTTTAGTTACTTTAACAGCGGAGAAATGTTGTGCGCTTCGTCGTTTAGTGCTCGTGGCGCGTACGAACAGCATCAACAGCAAATCTTGTTGCCAACCTTACTCTTTTAATTACACGCTATTATAATAATAGTGTAATATTATAATACTGTGCTAACATCAACTTTTTTTTAATTGCCGTCAGCAAAGCACTCGTCTAAGAAGTGTAGCAATGCTGCTATCCGAAGCATGCAACTATAACGACTCTTTACGTGACAAACGTGTCAGTCTTTGTAGCACTGCCACTCTTCGTCGTGAGGACATCGCACGACGGTGAGAGATCACCAAAGCAACGCATTCGGTGGCAACACATGTAAAGCACACCACTTTTCTGATTATGAAACACCTGGTGACGATCCATTACGGAAAAGAAGGTGAAACTGAAGGGGTAAAAGCACGTTATTTCATGATGAGTATCCAGCGTATCGGCCACACCCTTTCTTAATCCGTTATTTTCTGCATCATTTCCTAGCTTGGGTGGGTTATGCAGATCTTTTTCTTGGCCCAAGAGGCAGGGTTCTCTACAGTATGACACGTCAACGGTAGTGACGTTAATGCAGAAGTAAGCATTATCATAATGAAAAATATTCTGTAATGACTAATGCGAAATTTCCAAAGTGTGGCAGAAACAACATCTAGTTATTATCTTCAAGGGCGACCGAAATAGCCTCTGCATCAACACTTACAAGATACACTGTGGTTAAAGCATCCAGCTTTTTTTTGTTGTTGTTGCAAGCATCAAACCTGTTCTTTTTTTCTTTTCTGAGTTTTACGCAACATAGTGCCATGACACCATCACAATTTTATCTTATAGGCATAAAAAATGGCGAGGTTTTTCTTTTTTTTCATCTGAAGCGATTGAAGAGGGGTGTCGTAAGATGATTAGAACAAAGAAAAACATTAACTTACAGGTTTTAATTTTCCAAATCAATAGATAGCTCTAAGGGTTCCACAGTGGGTACAGACGCCAGATTAATTTAAACCGCCTGGAGTTCTTTACCAAGTGCCTAAATCTCAAAGCACGAGCATCTTTGCGTCCCGCTCCCGTCGCAGCCATGCGGCAGCCCCTGCCGTGAATCGAACCCGCAACCTCACGCTTGCCATGGCCTCCTAGAGAACGCGGGGGGTATAGGGGTATAGAGTAGAGGTGCGTCGCCTTGCAACTGCACTCTTCGCGTCGACCGACAAAAAAAAATCGCCAGCACTATGAGAATTTGTTTAGTGAGCACTGCCGTTGAAAAATAAAAAGAAGACAGTAAGGTTAGTTAAAAATTGCCTGTACGATTTTTGCAACATGTGAACCTTACCGTGGCTCCTAGAATTAGTCAATTATGGTCTAGAGGGCACGTCTACAACCTTCGGACGAGATAAGAAAAGGAACTCAAGCTATCTACTCCGTGTGAGCTAAATATTGCAGAGGCTACGCGCCAAGTACATTATAGACCGTACACGAATCATTCACACTCCCAACAAGTCTCGTCACCAGGTGGCAGAAGGAGGAAAACGCCGGAGAAGCGCACAAGCGTGTTGCGAAACGGAGCGCACGCTGATACCACGAAAACACGCCGACGACCTAGATTTCTTCGAGGAGTTTTCCTTGTATTGCTTATGCGCACCGGAAGCCTGTCAAACCGCTCGCGTAACCGACGAAAACTGCGGAGTTTCTTAATAATAATGCACAATATTTTTTTCTACCATGTAAGTAGGCCGAACAATTGGGTAACAGGCCCTTCAAGCTTCAGAATAGCGCAAGAGGACGCGGCCAAGGACAGGACAGCGCCTGTCCTGTCCTTCTGACCCTTCTCGTTCATGTCGTTCTCCCATTATTTTTAAACATAAATCATGAACCAACCATGCAGCAAGTATTAGTTGGTAACAGGTCAGTACAAAGCTGTAGCTGTCGTCAAACTCTTGCCTTTGCTTCGAGTTGTTGAAAAATTTGACTTCGCCCTGCCATCTGCAAGCCACCTGGTTAGCTCAGATGGTAGAGCGGCTGCCCTGGAAAGGCGGTGGTCCCAGGTTCGAGTCCCGGACCAGGACGAATTTTTCTTCAACTGCGAGGATTTTCTTTCGAGGAGCCCGTATGGGTTTCCTTTGTAGCAATTGCTACGAATGGGTGGATGTCTCATTTTCCACTTTATTAAAGCTGTAGGGAGTAAGCAGAAACGCGTCTACACAGGCGCCTCCCAAATAATCATGTTTCCACTACAAGTCCCGGCTATACACATGCCTCTCTTTCGCTGAGACGAAAAACATTCTTGAAAAGCAACAACTTGCACAAATTCGTTATTCACTCCTGTCACACCACGGACACCAAATAAATCAAGGAAGGGGGGTCGGGGGCCTAGTAATAGTGAGTGTGAAGGTTGAACGTGCTCACGAACACATCGCATTCATTGGAACGTTACTAATCATTTCGAATCTGACGATGGCCTGTCTCGGACGCAAGACGTTCCTGTACTAAGTTTGGGGTGTATATTAAACAATAAGAAGCACGTGCTAAAATTATTCACGACCCCCTTCCTCTTTCCACCCTCCCTAACTGCGACATTCTTCGTGGTCACGGGACCAAAAACAAAACCATATCGCAACACACTATGTATGACCCTTCGTGTTACTAAACTTTGGATCTTGCTCCCTCTCATCGGCACCGTGATCCTTAACCTCCGAAAAGCATCGTATTCGCAATTATCCCGTGTTTCCGTCCAACTCGAGCGACACTCGTAGTTCGGGGCTCCCCGACAAGTTGTACGACAAGCGACCGCTCGCACCGGCCGAGCACGCAACGAAGCGTATACGCACCGAGATTTCCAGCGACCGCGCGCAAGCGTTCGTGCGTGGCGCATTCTGCAGAGAGCGACAGCACGAGGAAAGGGATAAGGAGAAAGGTAAACGGACGCCCGCCTGAGGCAAGCCGCATGCGCGAAAGACGGGCGCGTCCCCGTCGCCCGCAGCGGTGGCCTCATCAGCGCCCGATGACTGCCGCGGGCGCAGCCGAGCAGCACGCGTCAATCAGCGTCAGCGGCGCACGACAAGAGGCGGCCCGGCGTCGTCGTCACTGGGCCGGGACACACGTTCTCCTTTCGCTTTGGCAATGGATCAACTATTATGCGTTGATGCGCGCTCTTCGCCGCCTGCGCTGCCGCGACGCGCGAGCTGGGGGATCTGGCTCGCGTTGAGCCCCATGCTCGAACACCTGTGGAATAGCGCGTCTCGAGGGCCGGAACGAGACATCGGATTCGAAACCCAACCAAACCTAACCTGCTTGGATCCAATTCGACTCTCTTTCCGGGTGTTCTTGTACGCCCTGTTTCCCAGTTAAGTATACGTTAAGTTTGACTGAACGCAGACAGAGTTAAGGCGATTTATAAGATGCTATATACGAAACTTCTGAGAATGACGCTAAGCGCGACACGCAGTTACTCCCGCAAAGAACAGTTCCAGCACTCCGTTGTTCCGAAAAGCGCACGGTGGCGTCCGCAACTATGTGTCAGCGAACAGTCTAGGACGTCAACGACTTGGCGCAGTCTTCGAGCGAGGTTAGGGCGGAGCACTGGTTGGCTGACTGATGGATTCTGGGATTTTACGTGCCACAATCACGCTTTGATTATGAGGCACGCCATAGTATGGGGCTCCGCATTAATTCTGACCACCGAGGGTTCTTTAACGTGCCCCCATTGCACGGGACACGGGCGTTTTTGGATTTCGCCCCTATCGAAATGCGGCCGCCCCGGCCGGGATTTGATGCCGCGACCTTGTGCATAACGGTGCAACACCATAGCCGCTAAGCCACCGCAGCAGGTATACTGGTAGGCTGACATTGAAGGTGCGAGCAAGTGTTTATAACTATTCCCAAGCAACCCAAGCAGTACGATCGGTCAGTTGTGTTTGAGGAAAAAAAAGAAGACACGACAAATATGCTAGCTGACATAATTGAACATTAAGGCCATATTTCCACGGCTAGTGCAAAGCAACCTACAACAAGTGTGGGAATGGGAACGAAGGAATAATACTTAATCTCTATAAGGTGGTCACAACTGACGCAGGGTATTAAAACAACTAAAAACCAAGTAAAAGGAACTGAGTAACCAAAGCAGACTCGAACACTGGTTAAATTCTGATCAAGTGTTACCGGGAAAAAGGGACCGGAAAGAGAAGAACCACCAGCCTTCTAGTCAGTATTCATTCGCAGCTTCAGGAACATGCAGGCTGGACATGACTATCACTGCAGCGACTCCGCCAAGCAGCGTATACAAAGGACCCTGGCGTCGTTAGTAACGGTCTTGTGTGACGCGTCCCTAAAAAAAAAACGAAAGAAAAATGCAGAGTAACCTTGCTTCGGAAGCCATGTATAGTGCACTGTGTCGCGAGGACCACTTCGTTCTGCAGGCGTCGGGGCATGCGTCATTGCGTCGCACGCAAGTTGGGGGGAGGGGGAGGGGGGGGGCTCCCGAACGGGGACAACCGCGCACCCCCCTGCTAGACATAGCACGCGTGCAATTGCCTCCTCTCTAACCCCCATTAGAGGCACAACGGCGGGGTATAGACAAACAGACGGGACAACAGCGGGGCGTTAGGCACCCTCCCCCTACTCCCCTCTCCATCCACTTCCCACCGCCAGAGAGAAAGTCGTGTGCCTGCAGCTGCGTTCAAGCAGCGACGACCATTTGTGACCATTAGGCCTCTGCTTCGTGCTGCTTCTGCTGGCGAAAGAAAGAGACCGCGGGCCACTGTCGGCCGTCGACGAAGCATTTATCTCCATTTGGTCGGCGGCGGAGCGCGCGCGCACACCTGGGCAAGGATAGGCAGTAAAGGCCCCGAGAGCGCTGGCCGTAGAGAAAGCTCTTCTTCGCTACCCTTGGGCGCGTTGGCTCCCAGAAGCTGATGCAACGAGAACTGGCTACACTTAGCCCTCCGCAACTTCCATGCACTGAGGAAGCACGTCGAAAACGGTACTTGCCAAGTGACGGCGGAATCACATCCGGACGCTGAAGACAAAAAGAGCACGAGGGACAACACAAGCTGCATCTCCAGCCCCTCCTGCTGACCCAGAGGGCCCCTCCTCTAGATCCGCCAGCGGTTCTGTATGTCTCCTCGTACTGTTTTGACACTTCTAAGTGGTTCTAGGTAAAACAGGGTTGTTCTCGGGTCATGTTGCTATACTACATCAGCAATAAAATTTTACATTCACGAGCAGGGCGTCCAGGATCTTTTTCCGGCATCACGAAGACGGGCTGGAGTTTCCGGTTGCGGAGCTCCAGGCTCAGTGTCGGGTCCCAGCATCTCCACCAGTTGTCTTTATACGGCTCGTCAAGCGGCAACAAGAAGCGCAGCAGCTGCACAAGAGCTCAGCAAGGTAGACAAACTGGCTCCCAGATAGGCGACGGCGACGTGGCTGTCTAAGTGCGTCTAACTACTTCATTACAATAAACGTTATTCGACACTGTTACAGACTGCCCTTCAACCACAGGCATACCACCTGTCCCCTCGCCATCAAGTTAGCGAGCCGATCTTAATTCTAGATCGCTAATTATTGATACATGGTCCATACAGTTGAAACATCGAAGTTCGTCGACGTACAGTGCCATCGCGTCTCCAAAAATCGTCTGAGCACGTTCCATGCTAGCTTTTTTGATCGCCACAAGGAACGATCTACATTTCACCATACTGTGGCTGAGCATCGCGGAATAATTTCTTTTCAGTAAAACAAAAATTTGTCCTTTCGTCCCATCCCATGGCCTATGGTTACCCGGAAAGGTACAACAGCTTTTGTGTGGACTCTTCTATAACTTTTTTTTTTTTACATCTCTAATACGCAGCCGTTAAGACAGATTGAGATGGGACATCGAAACTTGGGCACAGGCGTGCGGAAACTGCAGTCTGTCTGGGGAAGTCGCAATAAAATAGGATGCATTTACTGCTTCACTCGAGCTGTGCTCGCTCAGCCTCCAACAGCGAAAAAATCCGCACACGTTTAGATGGGCGCACCTTCTATAGGCGGAAGACACAAGAGACTCTCTTGTGTCTCTTGTGTCTTCCGCCTATGCGAAACAGCCATCACGCTGTCATTTGTGTTCCAGAACCGTCTACACGCGTGCAGAAACATTTCGAGCGGCCGTATACATAACGGGGCACATTCAGAGTAATGGACGCTACAGTGTTAGCGCTGTCACATCAACACGATCGTTCAGGGGCGCCTCTCTGCGGTTGCTAGTCGCTGCACAGAACCTTCGGCAGGAGAAAGATGATCGGGCTCTTCTGTTTCTTGTTCCCTCTTTTCCACTTTCTGGCGTGCAGGCTGGCTCGCGTAACGACTCTCCGTTAATGGTTGTAGAACACGCGCCGGCTCAGCGGACGTCTTCCCGCGGCTACCGTGGGCTCGTTCGTGGGATCTGACTGCCCGCATTCGCGGCTTCTTGCGGCGTTGCGCACAAGTGGAGTTGTTTCTGCGCGTTTGCTGGGGGGGGGGGGGGGGGGTGGACACGTGCCGCCCGGATGGGAGCAACAACCGGACAAGTGTGCTGGTCCCCAACGCAAGCGCCTCCGAGATGAAAGCGGGCATCCTACTACCAATTTCACGTGCGTCAAAAAGGCAGCAGCATTTGAAGCAGTTGGAGCAATCTGTTGAGAGATTGTAGACCAAGCGCGTCGGGTGGTAGAGGCAGCGTAAATCGTGGAATACGTCTCGGTTCACCTGCGTCTAGTTGCATGGTCATGCGCGCCCCTCTTATTACCTTCGTACTTCGGTTTCTTCGTTCGGTTTCGTGCACCAGACGAAGCGGTAAGAACCTCGGCTCGTACACACAAAAAAAGTTCTTACGCGAGAGCTGTTCCTAAAAGTACATGACAGCCGATCGCGATGTCGGACATATTATTAGCGAAGGCGGCTGGCCAGCGGCGAACAGCACTTACAAATTAAATGTTACGTGAATTCGGCCCGGCGTGCTTCAACTGTGCGCGCCGTGCGTGCGAGACGAGAGAAACGCTCAGCAGCACACAGTGAAGTCACACTCTCGTGAGCGACGGCGTCTTTTCTGCAGTCATGGATCGTTGCGATGATCGGTTGCGTGTTTTCTGTCTACGGTCGATGTAAACACAGTGGGCTACATGTCACGGTTTTGCGTTACCTTAGTGTAGGGATAGGCGATAACAGCCAAGTTTCAAACGACGACACGCCACAGGGGAGAAAACTGAAGCACCACCTTCCCAGCCGCTTAAACTGACATCGTTCTGTCACCGAATGCGCACTCAAAGCCTCTATACCACGGTTTTCCTCGACACGCATCTGGTGCGAAACATGAAGCTTTCTTACTAGTAGCACGCTAATGACAGCCCCTTCCAACAGCACCATCACTCCGCCTCGCTTACGTCTTCACCTCGCAGCACAAAGACAACCTAGCTTGAAAAACTTTAACCAGCGGGACAAACACACCGTTAGCAAGAATACACTTGAGCTTTGCACGATAGCCCAACTATGACAATCCTTCAGCCCTTTCGCTACATCCTTCTTCGAGATCTTGGCAAACACACGATCGTGCTGGGACAGGACTGCTCGACGCTGCAATTCACCACCTTCTGCCAAAGCTGATGCTTGTATGTTTGATTCCTCTTCAATTTTATCTCTCGTTCGTCTGTAGATAGCCCGTAAAAAAAAAAGCGCCATTCCTAAGACCCCGCCGAGGCGCGGACGAAGCATTTCGCGACGGCACGAAGATTGCATGCCCCGTACACGAGCGGTCGGGGAAGGGACATTCACAGAGGATGAGCCTAAGCTTAGACCAATCTGGCTCCGCGCCAGCAGGCAGTACGCATAGTATACGCGCCCATCGCTTGGGAAACACGCGGAAACGTGGCAAGTGCCGCTCGAGACGACCACACACACGAGAGACGAGCGACACGTGTACACTCGCTAGCCGAAGGCGGGACCCCGCCGAGCCTCCCGCGCTGGCACGCCGCACAAAGCACATGCGTAAAGGCCCACCGACGACCACGCGCGCCTCTACGAACCAGCCGAGCCGGTTCGCGGAGATACAGTCACAGCAAGTATAGGCAGTATACCAGTCGGTGCCTCGGGTGATAACGTGAAAATGTGCACGGCGCTTGCAGCGACCCCAAGGATTGGAGCACAGCATGAACTACGTACACGAGATGGTAGACACCGCATTCGCTTTCCCCCATCGCAATCGTGAAGGCCTAACGTGTGCTGAAGTGACGAACAGAAATGGTTACAAGTGACTGCTCTGCAAATGGCAGCACGTGTATAAAGCAAGTGTGCCAAATAGATGTTTGGATGAAAGGTGTATGCACACGCAAGAAGAAATGGACCGCCAAAAGCACGAATTCAATGTAAACTTAACTGAGGCTACTGTACAGAAGCATTGTAGCGCCGCCATCACTGGTTGCTAACACGAGGGTTTTCTAACTGTGACTAATACCAATGGCACGGTATGCTTCGATCGTTTACTTTGTCTGAAAATGATGTTGCAGACGCTTTCGGTGTTTCACGGCGCCGTGTTATATGACTCGACGTCACTATGCACAAAACTGAGAAAGTGTTCGTGCGACATCACAAAGTCACAGCCACGGTACCGATGAGCTTGACGCGATGCAAAATGACGCGGAAAAGCCGACCAGCCGTTATGGAGATAAAGAATGCAGACACTTTGCGAACAGTGAGCTCGTCCTGGAAGACCCAGACTGTTATGTGAAACTACCCGTCAGTGTCGTTACGGTCGAGGACATGATACAGTGCGTAATTTCAATGATTTTAACGTGACCGCACATCGCTGCTTCTGCATGACATTTCAACACTGACCACTAGCACCGGGCCACCACAGCACCAGACTTGCGTTATTACCAGACCAATAGGGTTGCGTCCAAGTGACCTCGGAAAAAGAATCAATAAATACTCGGACAACACAGCGTCTTTCGAGTCAGCGTGCCGGATGCTAAGAAATCGACGCACGATGTGAGAGAAGTATATATCCAACAAACGCTTTTGTCTGTTACCAAGACAGGCTTCCTGTGCCCGGTCCCAGCAGAACAAGTAAATAAGCTTGAGCGCCTTATATGGAAGTGCTCGAGCCTTGGTGATATTCGCCACCGGGAAATCGATGACCTACCTACGGAGCAACGACCGCATTCCTTCCCCGAGTAGACTCACGCCATGGGACGGTCGCCGAAGTAAAAGAGAGCACTGGACACCTTCCGGGAAGCGCAAGTCCAGGTTTTCACTTAGCTGTAATACCACCACCAAAGGGGCAAAAATCATGACCACGACCCGTGGTAGTTATGCGACTCATTTTTGACAAACAAGCAAACAAACAAAAAAAGACGCTTCTGTAAGCGCCTCTTCGTATTTGTACGTTTCCTTCATCTTTGCTATTGTTGCAAGGTCAGTCGTGCGAGCTGGCCCCCAGGTCTCCGATACGTATACAACCTCCCGCGCTTGATACTGACGCCGCGCGCGGTACGCGTGCGATTTGTCCTTTCTGTGCTGGCGGCGCTAGCTGCCTGGTTCGGTTCGACGTGCATAGTCACGTGCTGCTCGCTGCGGCAGCGGCCTGCCCGCCAGCTCTTTCGGCACACGCGCAAACAAGGCCGTCACCGCCAGAGGGGTCAGCGCTGCGGTCAGCGCGAGGAAACGCACGCGCACCTCGCTGGCGCCGCGTGACCGCAGGACGAAAACAACAACGAGAAACGCTAGAGCCCACTCGCGCGCGCAGCGCCGACGAAAAAAAAAAAACAAGAGATGCATGTGGAAGGAAGGGGGCAGCAAAATTATAACACGACACGCGCCCCGAAGGACGTCCAGGCATTTCGATTGCGAGGGGCGGAACAACGCCGCCGCCGCCGCCGTGGAGACGCGGAGAAAGGGCGGGTATAGCCGAAAGGACGGGATGAAGCGAAACAGGAACGGAAAGCCGCTCGGGCGCCCGGCCGGGGGCCTAGTAATAGCCCTTTATCGCGGCCGATTGTCGTCGGCGCGTCCGCTCCTAGGCGGCGTTAAGGGCCGCGTGTACGTAGCAGGGCGCCCCTTCCTTGCCCCGCGAGCAAGCCGCGAGGAGAGCGTCGATCTCAATGCGTTCGTCTTTTCCCGCTGCGCGGTTACGCTCGCCCACCGCTCTACATGGGTGCCAGACTCGCACACGGGCAGCAGATATTTCCTCTGTTTCTCTCTGTCATCATCATCATCATAATTAACATCCTATTAATGTGAAACCGCTGGAACCAAGGCTCCAATCATACTCGTTCCACATCCACCCAGACAATATACGCCAAGGCCGCTCCCTAAATCATACCTTAATTTATTTGCCCCCGTCAAAATTATATTATGGGGTTTAACGTCCGCAAACTGAACGAGAGACGCCGTAGCGGAGAGTACCGAATTAATTGGGACCTCCTTAAATTGTTTGAAGTGCACCCAAACCACGGTATACATGAGCGTTTTTCGCATCCTCTATGGGTCCTCACAACTCATGCACTCTACGTATAGTTAGCGTTCTCTTACAAGGCATGATGCGGCACTGTGTGAATGGTTGATGTACGCTTCCTCTGCCCGCTCTCGTTGTCGTGTAAGCGAGTTGAGCGGGATGGTGTTTCCGAAAGAACGCTCTTTTGTAGGAGTGTTGCTGCTTGGACGAGTTGGTGATTCATATACTGTGCCTGGGAGGGGGGGGGGGGGGGGGGGGGAGGGGGCGGTTGTCGCTAGAAGACAAGGACTGAGTGAGACACACAATGATACCGCGCTCCCGCATGCGCCAATTCGTATGCCTCACTCAGTCAGCAGTCTTCTATAGCACACGCCCTGCACAGTCGTTTGGGATGTGCCACACACGGGTGCCTCATACGCAGATATATGGGCAAGAATCACAGTTTTGAGCAATCACTTCCCGGAGCCAACTCGACGGCTCGAAGAAGAGAAACAAGAGTGGAGAGGGGGCGAGGGAAGGCCTCGTTAGCCACGCAAACGGAGCTCTCCACGAAGCGCCCACAACCGCCGCCTCGAGCCACGAACAACCGCCCCTCACGTTCGCGTGACTGCGGCAGAGAGGAATACGCTCGCAATACGCATCTGCATGCACTTCGCCCGAGCACGCGCGAGCCACACGCTCTTCCTCCTCTTCCTCGCATCGATGAGGCTATTCTTCTTCCTCTCGTTAGCCGCTTCTAACAACGTTTTCTCCGCCGACACGGTATCTGGTTATCGCGCACGCAAAGAGGAGACTACTCGGCTAATGACCAGCCGGTGTCAAGGTTGCCAGCGCGGTCCAGAAAGAAACAACAACTAAAAGACATGCGAAGACAGGAGGAGGAGAAGAAGAATTACCGGCGCGTCTCGTCCAGAGGACTTCCCCTGCTTCCCGACGCGGTAGGTGACGCAATCAGTCGATGGCGGCGGCGGCGGCGGCGGCGCAGAATCAAATCGATGCGCGAGTCAGCAGCCAAAATGAATTAGAAAGCGGAGTCCGTTGAGGAAGGAGGAGAGAGAGAAAACCTTGCGAGCTGGCCCTCACGACGAGCAAAAAATGCACGTGACTAACACTGCACGCATGCGCAGTGATGGGCGGTAAAGAGAGTGTTAGTTGAAGGCACCCGCGGAAAATCCGCACCGCGCGACTTGGAGAAAAAGCCGGATAGGAGAATCAAACCCACGAGCCCACATAGCGACGGCTTGCACTGAGTATACCAGTAACCGATCTCGAAAGATGTCCTTTTGCGGGCTGCATGCGCCGGAAGCGATTGCAGAAGACTAAAGTACGTCATGGCCGCCATGTTTTAGACGTTACCTATCGAAACGAGTTTCCCTTTTCTATGCCACTTGACACTACACATTGCGTCATTTGTTCAGTCCACTCAAAAGCTTTCGCCGGCTATACAAGCGTCCGTAGTACGGTCGTTCGTGGCATATACAGGTATACCGAGAAAAAAAAATAAAGGTTGCACATACGATCCTTCGGCTCTTTCTTCGTATGCTAAGTTCTTGGAGGAAACACATAGAACCGCTGACCTACCAACATCGAGTGTTGCTTCGCTCCAAACAGTATAGCTTATCTTTCGCGAGGAAGGCTCCCGGATGTCTCCTTTCACGCCTACACCATCGCAAAACGGTACGAACGTGTCAGCAAACATCGGCGGCGGCTCTTTGTGCGCGAGATATGTATCACACAAAACACACAAGGCGTCTGGGCAAAATATGATATACAAACGAAAGAGAAGCAAGGCGACGACAGGTATAAGGCCCCAAAAAAAAAAAACCAAATCGAGAAAGTGGAACGTTGACGGCGGTTCCTACTTTAAATTCATCCAGAACGACACACACTTACGTGAGAAGTTGCCTTTAGCGTCATTCTGTGTTTGGCTTCTTGGCGCGAGGCCGCGCTCTTTCTGTGCATGTGCTTTTTCACCTACTAAATACCGTGTGCCCCAGCTAACGTTAGCCAAGTTGTTAAAGGAAAGAAAACTTATGAAGAATACGCGGTGCAAGATATAATTATAAAACCTACGGTATTTGTTCGCCACAGGTCTGACGACAGAACAGCGTAGGTCTTGTAACCGTCTCTTGCACATGGTTTTGTTTTTCTTATTTGTTCCTCATAATAGCTTGGTTGACCTTAGCTGGGACACCCTATGCACTGTAATGGAGATGGTTGTTCTATAAAATATTGAGACCAACTCTTGCTTGCCTATTTTTTCTACCCATACGCATGTGTATATCTGTGCGCATAACAAACAAACAAAAAATATCAGAGGGCCCATAGTAGCGCTTGCGATCCGTTTACACGGTGTCTGTGTGCTACTTCCAAAAGTTTGAGCACAGATGTTGAGAGACCCAATCACGTGTTAAATGCTCTTCATCCCATACAGGAATGTAAGTGAGCCTGTGTAAACACAAGTAAGCTCACCCTCTCGTTCGAAGGCCGCAGTAGTCACCCCCTCCACGACAACCGCTTCGCCAGATACTCACGTCTATCTCAACGCCGGAAGGAGCTGCCATGGTTAGGTGTCCCGTTATCAGTATTCGCAGGGTCTTGTCCAAAATAAAAAAAAAAGCACTTACGACTGCCCTACAGAGCTACTATACCATTACTCGTGTCGTCATCAGCAGCAACGGTAGAAACACCATGCAGTAGCTCATTTTAGGCCTACTGCAACACGAATGCACCTCTGAATGATACCTGCAATTATACTGCGTCAACCGAACCTGCGAATTTCTTATGGCTCCATGTAATCCCTTGTAGCCCTCAATTTCACTGCCATCCCTCGGTATAATCACTGTTTTAGTCAAACAGTCCACCAGATATCTATTCTACGCATCAAATCCACTGCTCATCTCTGATCCTTACTGTCAATCTCAACTACAAAGTCCATCCACCGGCATCTCTCCATGTACAGTTCCTACACCAGCTCTACAACTCTCAACGTTACGCCTATCGGTTTCCGTTCCATCTCGCAAATATAAGCAAACGCAACGAGGAGGGGGGGAAATGAAGAGAAGAAAAAAAAAAAAGAAGTACCGTTCGGCTACACAGAAACTGCGCGTGCGCTCATCGCCCGAGAAAGGCTCCTCGACCCCGCGGAGGTGATCCGATAAGCGCCGCGCATGCTCGACCGGGCACAGGGTCCTTGCGGGAGACGAAGAAAGGACTCGCGCAGTTTTCTTCCACGCCGTGCAGGCAAGCGTGGTGGCAATCCTCGGATGCGGAGAAGCGCAACCGACCGACCGACCGCCGCCGCCAGGCCGTGCACACACACACGCAGGGGCGCGGCGACGTCTCGGGTGGCCCTATGGCTGGCTTCTGCCAGCGCGACGCATTAATGCGCGGACTACGGATGGAAGGGCGCGCGCGAGGAGAGGGCGAACTTTGAAATTCAGACAAGGCAGGGTTACGCAGTCGGTGCTCCCCGTGAGTCCTGAGCTTGTCAATGCGACGCGTGGCGTGCACGTATAGCTTCGTGCGGAGGGGGAGAAAGACATGAGGGACAACTTGGCAGTTAGTATGCGGAGGTGTCCCGTTTTTAGGTCGCCACGAGTGCACGTATGTGTGCGTGTGCGTGCGTGCGTGCGTGTGTGCGCAAGTGGAATGGGAGAGGGAGGGAGGGTTCGCGTCCACACACAGGAATATGCGCAGCGTGCAGCGAATTAGCACGAGGTGTGTGCAGTCATGCCCGCGTCTCTGCTGCCGGCGTGGAACCAGATCGAACCGGCGCGTGAAACACGCGGCCGCGTATGCAGCACGCACGTCAAATACAGCCACGGACCCCCGCAACGCGAAGTTAGTGCACCAGAGCGCCCCTTGAGAACACCATGCGGTGACCGGCGCTGTTTGCGAGAACTATAGAGGGACAATTACGCCACAAGGGGAGCATTTCTTGTCGCGTTTCCCGCGTGTGAATGAGCTGTGTATAATACATGCGCAAATCTGCGTCATTTGGCTACAAAGCGAAACGTAAATATCATAGTATACGCCATTTCGGTCATTAAATGGATCATAATTCTCGCGCAACGTGAAGGTGACGCGCTGAAACCGGACGGAAATACGTCGCAAACGCTTTCCATGCAGTTGCCGCTCTTCAGAAAGCCTGTGCGAATCGCCTCGCACGAGGCGAAACCAACAGTACAGGCGACGTACTGCTCCGCGCTCTCAGAATGCACGTGCTTGAACCAGCGTGATGCCGCTGGATGCACCATGCATGATTACTTCTGATGCCGAAGAAGCTGAAGCACATAGTGCAATGACAGCTGTGTAGAAGAGTCAAGCGAGAATTGAGCTGTCGATTTAACCACAGTCCCTACTAAGCCTACGTGCCGCGAAGTGCCCCAACGTGAAAGCTATGCGACAGCACGACGTAAGCGACAGAAATGACATCGCCGTCAGCAAATTCAGCCCACCGTTAATTTACATCCACTTGATGCGACCTGCTTTGTTCTCAGCCGATTTCACCCCAATCGTTTCCATCTCAGTTACGTTTCCGTTCTGCTCAAGACGCTTATTAATGAGTTCGTATGTTGACTCCCTGATAAACGCCATGCAGTTAATTAAGCAGCTGGCCTAAAACATAACCCTCCGTTTTCCCCTCCGATGTCCCAGTGACCTGCACTAACGTTATAGCCTTGAAAAAGAAAGATCATTAGTAGTAATGAGCTTCGCGAAATACGACGGCACTGAGACAGCTGTGACGGACACAAAAGATTGCCTTCACAGTCCAGGCAGATGCGGCGCGATAAATGGAGAGACGAAGAACGTTCGCTGGTCGCCTACGTCAACCGTGCGAACGTGTACGCCTGTTCAATTGCGTTTCCATCCACGACGGCTTGAGCCCTTGTCGGGTTGAGCCAAAAGCAGGCAATCACTCTCTTGAAAGCGTCCACTTTACCTCGATACGGGGACACGCATCATGAGTGCTACAAGGGGGGTTGCTTGCATACCAGAAAGCTCTATGGGGCGACAGGTCTACACACACACACACACACACACACAACGTATATCGCGGAGCTACGTTGCACAAACAAGCCGCACGACATATCGCAAAAGGTTACAAGAGCCAGAGCTGACCCGATGAGCACTCACGACTTGAAGAATAGAGCGAAACGTTTGTCAGCCGATGTCGTCGGCGCCCGTACCTGTTCGATAACGGAATTGCATGTAGGCGGATGTTGACGTGAGCGCTCTCTGGCATTTTATGCCAGAGAGCGTAGTTGATTGTAGTAGGGACCAAGGGACCCGTACGGGGCCCGAAACGTCGGTTTTTTTATTTTTATTTCATTCTTGGCGAGTGCACACGTTTTTTGGCAGCAGTTGATTGTAGTTGCGTACTTGTGGTATATTGTGGTATATTGTAATTACTTGAATTCTGTTTGTATATTCTGTAACTGTAGTTTGTCAATGTCCACTGTAGTAGGTAAAATCTACATGTTATTTTCTGCCCTTGTGCATATATGACCTGTATGTTAATTGCAGTCTTGTACAAAATATTTTTTGTGGAATGAATGCTAATATGGGGGGTGCTAGAAGCCTAGTCAGGTGACTATATAATGTCAACTTTTGCCCCAAGCATCGTGACAATCATGTACTGTTAATCAAATAAATAAATAAATAAATAAATAAATAAATAAATAAATAACCTTTCTCCCCATGTCTTTCTCGGTATATAAGTTGCTCACCGTCTCTTTACTATATTTTAGTCTTGGTTATTGCGAACATCCCTTCATTCTAGCGAAAGAAGTTTCATTTCTTTAGACGCGTACGCTGCGCATCTAGCACAGCCGCGGAATCAAGAAACTTGTTTAAGACGTTCAATTTCCACGGTAATGCTACGGTGAAAGACCATTCAGCGGAATCAGTGGTTCCGCTAGTTCTAAACACCGTACTGCGAATACACAGACTATCGACTAAACGTGTATACCCTCTTGTATGTATACAATGCAGATTCGTTTTGTTCGCGATTCGGTCTGCAAAGCCCAACAAAGACCGATCAACTACCCAGGAAAGTATTACGAACATGACAAAGTCAAACGAGACAGTGGTCGAACAAGGGATGTACGTATCAGGGTGGAGGCACCATTTAAGATTAATTAAATTAATCAATTGAATTCTGAGGTTTTACGCGTCAGAACCACGATCCGAATATGAGGCACGCCGTTGCAGGTGACTCGGGATTACTTTTTTTTTCACCGGCTGGGGTTCCTTGACGTGTACCTAAATTTTATTACACGAGGATTTTTTTATTTCGTCCCCCATCGAAATGCAGCCGCTGCGGCCCGGTTCGAACCAGCGACCTCGAGTTCAGTGGTGCAACGTCAAAGCCATGCTGAGCTGTAATACCGCGGCGAGTGCCACCGTTTCGACAGGGGAACTTATCGCACGCGAACCAACTCACTCCTTACTCCACACGCCCTGACTGAGACGTTGGCTCCAGCCTGAGACACCGTTTGTTAGACCACTATTAAAGCACGACAAATGCATCACGGGAAGATGGGGACAAATTTATTGACAGTGGACCGATTAGAAGCATGAATCCCGGAGTTTGAGGCTCCGGTTAGAGATGTTTCTTGTGCGCCCAATGCTAACCTCAGCACTGCAACACTCGCCCACAAGAGTTCACGGAACGCGGAACTGGCGTAGAAGCTCAAGTAGAGTTCGCGGCTACGCGGCGTTGAATTAAGAGATGCATTGCGTAGGCCACACGCACGCCAGGTTAAGGCGCTGCAAACTTTGCACTGCGAAGTATTTTAGCCTCCTGACAACACGCGCCACTGCAGAAGCTTTAGTGGCCAGACGTCTGCAGCAAAAAAATATGCGCGTTCAATAGCGTTGTCGTATACCAAAGCACCGTCGCTTTCACAGATATAAATTCTACATGGTACCTTGCTTCCGACCTGCTCACGAGCGAATTTTCCGCCACTGTTTCAGTCCCCTAGCTGTTTTTCCACTGTGATACACAACTGGTATAACGACGAAAAACAAATTGCCCCGCCACGTAAACGCGCGTTACTGTGACTTCGTCAACGTGAATTGCAAAATGAAATCGGTCGCGTCGGTTGTGTTTTCTTGCTAAAAAAAAATGGATAGTCCTATGGGAGAGAGAGTGCAATTGTGAATACGTAGAGGCGTTATTGAAGGCCGCGGAAGGGACGAAGAAAGGAGAGGGTCTCAACCTTGTCGGTCGACCGACGAGAAATTCAAATCGATGCGTGATCAACACGGCGAAGAATACGTAATGAACGCGCGTCTCGAAAAGAAAGAAAGAAAGAAAAAAGAAGAAGAAGAAAGGAAAACGCATGCATCACCTTGTGGCGTCAAAGAAAGCTACAAGCAAAACGCGGAGCCAAGCCAATACGTGTGTATACGCTCGGCAAAATACACGTCACGAGTCGGCTGCGCTTCGTGCACGACCGAGAAGCTAAAGCCGCTGTAGCAATTATGGTTCGCAGAAATCGTCGTACGAATGCGTTGCTGCTTTTAGCGTCTTTCTTCGGCAGTGTGCGAAGGCGTCGCCAAGTGTTGCGGCACCTATAGGGGAAAGCGCCTCAGCGCGTCGAAACCAGGAAACGCACGCGTATATATACATTCTTAAACAATGTGCGTAATAAACATTATTGTGTGGGTGTGTCACATAAGACTGCAGCGTGCCTGCCTAAATAGACCACTTGCCTACATGAATGACTCAGAACCTTTAGTGAAACGGGAAACAAATCATGGGCATTAAATACACATTTATTAGGCCTCCGACATTAGTTCCAACATTCAATTCAGTTAAAGGACAATGCGTATCGATTCCTCAGCTGCCACCATCGTGAAGCATGAGAGGACCAGTGTACCTAACTTTATAAAGGATTCGTCATATAAATCAAACGAAATTACAGGCACTAACGCTGCTGGTCCTATACTGAAGTAGCTGGCTCTTGTTGTTCTAGAATGCGGCAGACAAGTTGTACAACACCGCAGGAAAGAGACACGGAACGTTGCTGGTACCAACGGATGTGAAGTAGCCATACATACATGCATGTATGTATGGCTACTTCACAGCGATCAGTGGTGGCGCAAAACAGGACAGGAGCACAAACCTCTCGTCTTGTTTCGAACTGCACATCTATTACAATCACTATGAAAAACCAGCTAGCCAAATGCGCCGCCCTTCTAAGCTACTTCACAGGATACTTTCCTCAGTTTCACTAAGGGAGCCGCCCACTCTATAAGCAAAGAAAGAACTATTCCACGCTCGTTCTTGAAATAAATGTTTACTCTCTCTCTCTCTCTCTCTCTCTCTCTCTCTCTCTCTCTCTCTCTCTCTCTCTCTCTCTCTCTCTCTCTGCGTTAGTCCGTTAACAAGATTTCTTCCTTGTTTGCTTCTTCATATTATTTTTCGTCTCTTTCTTTCGTTCTTCTTGTTTTTTTTTTCCTCCTTTTTTTCTGAACCGAAGAGAATGGCGCGTTCCTGGAGATTTATTGCCCGTTTCTTGAGTTTAGGGATTAGCGACCGTCAAGAGAGTATGCACAATAGAGGAGTCCGTGCGGCGTCTCATCCGCCAGTGACGTCACGCCCGTTGCACAGAGCACTGAAATTCGCCGCACACGAGCGGCTTTTGCGCGGAAGCCACCGCACGCAGAGCAGGCGAGCAACCCGAGCTCCCGCGTCACGGGCCCCTTGCCTTGACGATGACTCCGCCACGTGGGTAATGTGCTGCGTATAGAATTCCTGGCGCGTCTTTGTAAAAGGAGAGGAAAATTACCCATCAAAAAGAAGAATGTTCACGCTGTTCACAAGAGCGTTCACATAGTGGTATAAACTGACCATGCAGCGTAATAATTGGAGCACGTCTTTGGCAGACCTTACGCCTGCCCTGATGACGAAAATTCTAAACTTTCGCTAATGATGCGGCGCGTCAGAGGCCGCATACAGTGACGGTTGCTAGTACGAGGTGGCGTTCAGCCAACACCAATTATACACGTTGCTAAGGCGAGTCCTCGTAAAAAAAGCTACTTTGTCACTAAGCAGCGCTTAATGTCTCCCTCTGCCCGAAGGATCGGAAGTCTTCCATGGACACGGCCGACCACAACATCCGCCACCGCTAATTTCTAACCAATTAGAGCAAATAAAGCTTTTCCTCCTCCTCCATGGACACGGTTGTATGTATGTATGTATGTATGTATGTATGTATGTATGTATGTATGTATGTATGTATGTATGTATGTATGTATGTATGTATGTATGTATGTATGTATGTATGTATGTATGTATGTATGTATGTATGTGCAAAAGTACACAGAGTACAGGCTCGACGAAGAAAAACCTAATTTCTATGCAATTAAGAGAAATTAAAATTGACATGTGCACAGGAAAGTACGCAATGCCAAGTTTGGAGTGCAGTCCTCAATTTCAAGTTACACTCGCAGGCGGAGGAGAAAATCGCGGAATGCCTGCTCCTTTTTCTTTTTTTTTTTTTTCTTCTGAGGGGAGTACGTACGTATGTGAGGGCATAGAAAATATCAAATAAGCTACATTTTCATAAAAGGAACGCGGGGCAGCCACTCCTTGCCAACCTTGACTATAAGCTTTTGAATAGAGCGTATTGTTGAAAAAAAAAAAAAAAAACTCAATTTAACAGCGCTCCTTATAATGTCGCCTACGTTATACCGTGTAATAGCACCACCATATAGCCGTGGTGCTCGTAGAGAAATACATGCGCATAATATTAAATAGCAGAATAGAACAATAAGATGGCAGACGGATCATGCTATCTACCTGTGGTAAGCATGAGAGTACACGCACATGCAACACTGCCAGCGCATCGCCATTTGTAAAGCGGTTTTACAGCTCTCACGTAAAATTAATGACAATACTGCAATACGAACAAGCTTATACCGTTATACACGCAGCCGCTCTAGAATCCTGGAACTCTTCTGATACTATCTCTTGTGACGACACACGAGCTTATCGCACGAGTGTGCATAAACGCAGGCGTCCGGGTGTCGGCGCAATCGCTATTCTTGTGACACATGTTCCCGCAGACGTGGCTTTCCGCGGTGCATCTTATCGCGTTAACGCCGGGACTCGAACGCCAACTTTGCGTTTATGGGCACGACTGATATAGAGTTTGCGGGCGTATACGCAACACGTCGTGGTTGCATCTTCCAGCATCTCGCCAACACGGGCGTTGAAATGAGCGCAAATGACTCGTATCTGGTGCTGTAAAAGGCGCGAGTTAGAAATCAGAAGAGATCGCAACAGCGACAACATATGTGGCGGCGCAATCTTGTAACGAGCTTCACTAAAGGGACAGCATAAATGTAAAATATTCCAGATAAGCTAAATTGGTTTACTGCGCTGTGGAAATACTGAACGAACGCGCACGATACCGAGGACATCGACCTGGTATATGTCAGACGGTGACGTACAGAAGAGATTGACGGGCGGCGACGTCTCCGAGAAATGCCTGCACTAGCGGCAGCTCGTGACGTCATAGATGTGAAAACATCTGAACGGGATGCGCCGACTGTGCAACAAAAAAAAAGAAGGGACGTGATTACAATGTGCTTCGAAAATTTACTGAAAACTTTACCCGGCAGCTTTAACGCAGGCTTTTTCTTCACACAACGAAAAAATCGAAACACGAAATGTGACGTTATCGATGACGTCAACGGTACCGCAGTTTGTCACGACATTTAAGAAGCAATGGAGACATAATAACATAGGAGGGGAGGGGGGGGAGGTAATTTGATACGTTTCTTTTATTATTATTATTATTGTCACGAAGAACAAATACAGAAACGGCGTCGCAAGAGTGGCATACTAGTTTAACCTGATTACAAGCTTATTTTTATTGCACAGAAAGGGCCAAACATTGTGGGATGTAGATTACGCGATAATGTCGAATGTCAGCCCAGTTTTAACTTGCATCCACTGAAACAGTACAACGCTATGCTGGCCGCGTACACTGGTGCACGTAGCACATTTGAAATCCAGACTGCGACCCCAGGTTCGGAAAATATACTGGTTCTCAGATGACGCATCCCGTTAACTTTCGATCCTGCCTGCACCTTTAACACTGTACTGCTCAAACACACCTCCGCGTAATGGAAAATTAGGAACGGTTGTTCCCATTCATTTCTCGCGTCACAGAGTTCTTTTGCACGCACACACGCATAAAAACACTAAAACGTCATTGAGTTGCTTAATTCGTCTATTAATTGATTAATTCGCAATTAGTAAATGATTTGATAAGCTATTCACAACCGAAAACTATTTCAAGCGTATCAAAACCGTTACTATAGGCTATGCGTAAAATTACCAGTGCTTAAATTATTAAAACAGTGTCAGAGGCACCAAAACAGCATAGCACGTTATGATACGTTAGGCATCACAGTAAGGAACGCGGACAAGGGTAGGAGGACCAAGCGATCATCGACCCCGAATTAATCATTTCTCCTTCGCCGGGACGGACAATACGTTTTGTGCTGTAGAAAGCAGAGTAGCTTACGCAGATATAGGCGTTCTTAGACGAACAAGAGGTTCAGTAAAAGAAGCGGCACGTTAAAAAGACAGCGAAGAACCACTATTATTTCGACGCAAACGAGCACAGCCTCGCTCCGAGTAAGAATAGATTCTATGCCTATGTACCACCTTACATCTACTATAGCGGCGATGTTTCCAACAGGTGTTCGGGGAGCGTATGAGTCAGGCATTTTGCAGCAGTTGATCACAACAAGCTTCCCTCTTTTGTTTTTCTTCTTTTTTAGTCTCCTCCCCGTTATGCTTTCGAGCTGTCAGGCTCTAATTCCCTAAAGCCGCAGATCCATTTGACCCACTTAAACGTTGTGACTATACCAAAACACACGCCATACTTACTGGAGATGCCACAAAGCACTCGCTTCCGCACATTTTCTTTTTTTTAATTCGCTCAAGCATTCCACTTTCCTTTCAACACCTGGGAGAGCTGAACCACTTCATCGCAAAAGCTTCGTGCTACACTAGGGTTACTGTCAGTGGCACACATAAAACACATCAATGTATGCAATGTATGAAGTTAAATGGACTTAGCACCAATGGTGGGGACCAAGCTGGACTCCGACAGTGGTGGCTCGGACTAAGATTCGTTAAAAAATAAAGTTTCTCTCCCTCTCTTACTCGAAGACTTACGAGCCACAAAATTTCGAGCAATAGCTTAAGGTCATTTAGAGTTGCTAAGGTCCCGACTAGGGGCATGCGCTATGTGTCCCTACCGCGAACGGACATTGTGCCTGTACGAAATGTTAGCTTTTAAAATCACGGTGCTGATGCCAGTTGGAGCTAATGGCAGTTGCAAGTCCTATCATAGACTCAGCTTACTTTGTCTTTTTGTCTTTGGTTTCAACGAGATCATGCACGTGGATAACGCCCAAGCGACTCAAGCACGTACACCCGGCCACAAAAGTATACGGACCAGGGAATTGTAGAAAACGTTGAATTTCCAAGCAGTCTGTAGCAGTAGCCAGTAGAACTGTATACGACTGTGTTGTTAACATATTCTAGTCGATGCCCGAAATGCAAATACCAGGTTGCGTTGTGAAGTTGCGGAGATATTCAGCTTTTTCTCAAATTTTATGATCCGTAATATTTTGTGGCTGGGTGTACATATTATTCTCCTCTTAAGTCCCGAATTATGACCGATAGATGTTCTGGCTTTCAGGTTTCTGGAAACTTGGTACGGATATGACAAAAAAAAAGAAAAACACTTATCCCACAGCAAGAAGTTTTTAGCCATCTCTGGACAGTCGACATAATTACAAAAAAGTTATTTAGGATACTGCACCAGCATTGATGATCCGCTATTTCCCGAAAAGATGCGAAACCTTTCTTATGCAAGTAGGCGCGCTTGTTATTAATTAGCTTAAGGCCTCCTGATACAAGCAAGGACATTTCTTAGCAGCATCGTATCAGTTGCCACAATGCAACACGCCGAACTTCGGGTATAAGCATATATAGTGTACACCTCCTAAAACGTCATCGTTTGACATTACTCCCTGTTCTATAAGAGGATTGTGACATTGTTTTTTTTTTATTCGTTAGCAGAAGCTGACATTTATATTCTGCGCTGTGCTCGCCCATCTCACCACCACCTGGAACGCCAAAGAATAACTTCCGTCTCCATACGCGTACGGCGCGACGGAACGGCTTATGGCAGGTGTCGCGCCAGAAGCTCAACGACGCGATGGCTCTGCACGGACGATCTTCGCGCACTCGTCGGAATTCCCCGAACAGACCTGCACGGAGTCCGCGGACCGCAGTTCGACGAAGGCGTGGCGGTTTGGCGTCCGGCGCCGCGAGGCCTTTCGAAAACTTTACCCTCGAGCATTGTAGCGCCGCGGGCACGCGGGCGGGACGCGTTTACAACCCGCGCTCGTAAAACCGCCGCGACACTTGTAACGGGCCGCGCTCCTTTATCGCCGGTTAGGGCTCCGACAGTGCGTCCGTTTACCAACGTGTCTCGACTATTAAAGGGCTGAGCACAGCTCGCGGTTAGTACACATTCCACGGGCACGACCTGGCGCGTTAACGCGATAAGAAGAAACGGGGACGTCGGCGCAGTGAGCGAGTGCGTGCAACACTGCAGGCGGGCGACGGGAGGTCGGTTGGTAAGGAAAGGAGTAGGGGGCGCACGCGCTATACCGGAGAGCACCTGTCCCCGTTGCCGCGTCCCCGGCTAGTCCTCCTGCGCAGTGCAAACACCTGGACATTGCGCGCGCGCACAGACGTGCAGAGGCGCCTGCGAGGCGCCGCGCAGTCGAGTCCAGTCCAGGTGTGCGGTTTTATTCAAGCATTCGAGCGCATGGAAACCTCTTATCTCGGCTTTCGTATCGCGTTCGACGTCGTGCATTGGCACGCAGGTCGGATGTTAGAGTGGCCAGGTGCGATGCCGACGAGTGGAGTTGGTTTAATGTACTGTGCAGGACATCGGGGGCACTCAGTAAGAGACACGTCGAGTCGTTTGTACGTGTCTGTGTACGTCATTATGGATCCGCGAGAGATACAAGTTCAGAGCGAGCTGAAAGCTGGAAGGCGCTTCAAAGTGAGAATTCAATCACGCAGAGAATTCGTTCTACGGCAACCGTCTGTGAAAGAGCCGTTATGTGGGAACAATGTTTACGTGCTGTTTCTGCGAACAGTGTATACACCGTTTGTTATGTGTTTGCTAAGCATTCGTACACTGTTGTGTAAAGAGGCAACCGTGTCGAGCGGCTGATCTGAGTAGCTTTTTGGGTTACTCCTTCCTTGTAAAGTTTTGTTCGAAGTGAAAAAAAAAATTCAATGAGTACGGCGATTGGATCATCAGTATCTGAGCTTGGAAATGCTAAATTGTTCCGACGTATACATTTATTAAAATAAAAAAAGACAGTAACTACACAAAATGTAAGGAGCCACGGAGCATCTCTTATTTGTCAACCACATTTCCCAATGCGTTTCTTCAACCACAGCTAATATCTCCTTGAATTTGTCACTGTTATAAGGTTGGCCTCGAAGTAATATGTCGCACTAAATCTTTTCCGCAGTCATTTCATTCCCTCGTTCATTCATTGATTGGAACTATCCTCCGTGATAGTTGTATCTATATCATCAATAACCAATTATTTCAATCAGCTTAACCTAATATTGCCTAAGAAGTCTTTGTATTTCACATTCGCAACCAGCAGCACTCGCGTATGTTATTTATCGTTCATTTTTGTAGCCACTTAACTGCGAATTTTTGAAGCCTTGGCTAAAACTGCATAATCTTAAGCCTCTGCATTTTATATTTAAAACTCACTGCATTTCTTCATATGATAAGTCTAATTTGTATGAAAGAAGAGGCGATCGGGTGTTGTCAAGAAGACGACGAAGTGGTTTGTGCGTTGTGTGTATCTACATTGTTGTTCCTGCCGGTAACAATACGTCTCTTGCTTGTTGCGACCCCTTATCTGTAACGCTTCTGGCCCTGAGCGCATCACTTACAAGAAATAAGATAAGAAGAAACAAGGATATCCGGGTGCCGCACGCTGTTTCCTCGGGGCAAATTCGTCGAGCGCTCAGCTGCCGATTTCGAAACACCGGCACATTCATCTTCGCTATAGATCGTGTGCCCCGACAAAACCGAGAGTAATTAAAAAAACGAGGAAAGGCGACATGCCAGGTGCGCGCCGCCGTCTACAGGAAGCGTGACGGGCAAGCGTGAATTCACCCAGGAACTGTCGGTGAGAAATGCCGACACTGCTGTCGAGTAGACGTGCCGGTCTTGTTGTCAACTACGGTGTGTCATCTATAGTTTCAACGTAAACCACAGCGACACGACAGCGTTTTGTCGCCGGCGACACAGCCACCGCTCACTTCGATCAAAACGGCAGTGATAACGGATGGCCGAAAAAAAAAAAAAAGTAGAGTGAGAGAGTAAAATCATGAAGTATTTTTTAATGTTATTTCCATTCACTTGTTGATGTAGGTTTGGCTATACTTGAAGAGAGAAATGAAGGCTAAACTACATATTCCTTCTTTCTTCCTTTTTTTTTTACTATAATGCCGGAACCTGTGACGTCACGCATATTGATGCATATTTTGGTATTCGGGTCATTCTGGCGCAGCATAAGTTCTATAAACTTGACAGGTGGAATTTCTGGACCCTCCAGATTATGCAGAATTCACCGAAAAACGTTTAGCTAGAGCGAAGTACCCTCAGTCAAAATCCATAGCGTTTAAGATCTTATCGTGATCGGTCAAGCTGCTCTCTCTCTCTCTCTCTCTCTCTCTCTCTCTCTCTCTTTTTCAATCTACATTACGGTGCTCAGCAAAAGAAGAGAAAAAGAAACTATTGTTACGTGGTAACGGCCACTGTTTCTGCGACGAAGGCACCGTACATGCACCAAGAAGCAACTGCGTGCCTCTTTCTTTTTTCTTTTTGCCCCACTTTCGGTAACGTAATCTATAAGGACGAAGAACGTTCGGCGCGGTGCCATCGCGTGCGCCAAGCAGGCGTGTTCGAAAAAAGACCGCTGCCTGAATGCACGTGACCCGTGCGAGTAGTGCGACGGCGGCTGCTTGCAGCAGCGGCGGCCTTGCGTGCGACGTGCAGCCGCTGCCCGCTACCACCACCACGCGGCGGCGCCGGGTCCCGACCGAACTCGCGCTTCGAGCACGCGGCCGCCTCGCGCCCCAGGCGGAGCCGGCGCCACGCGTTCGTGACCGGAAGCGGCGGTTACGGGGAAAAGCGGATGCCTGCCTCCTCCGACGGCTCAGCCACCCTTCGACGACGACGACCCTTTTCTGCCTCCACCCGCTCTCTCTCTCTCTCTCTCTCTCTGCGTCTCCATCCTTCGGAGACTTCCGCCGCGGACGCCACCGCTCGCGTTTCGGGCACGGGCATGGGGGGGGGGGGGGGGGGGGGGGGGGGGGCACGAGGTACAACCCGTGTGAGAGCTGACTATGATCTATATAATCTAAGACGTCTATGGGGTTACGTCCATCGACACGACGTACAACCCTTGCGGGAGCTAAGCCACAGTGGAACTCATCGGAAAGCCCTAGCTGAATGAAGAGGCACGGGGCCTGGATGAGGATTCGTCAAGTACTAAAATTTAGTGTATATATATATATATATATATATATATATATATATATATATATATATATATATATATATATATATATATATATATATATATCGGGACAACTTTCTTATATTTTGATGGAATAACCTTCAGAGAGCTTTTATAGAGTGCACAAAGGACAAGACTGCAGAAACACCATATACACTGGCATCCTACGTCGATCATGTGCTGAGACGCACATTAGCCTCGCGCCCTTCCTGTTTCCATTTCATTGTGAACAAATCCTCCCGTGCGGAGGCCAGAAAGTCGTTTTTAATAATTCCGTAGAGTTAACTGTAACTAAATAATTAAATAATTAATTCATCGCAGTAGGCGTCCGTTTTGTTTTCTGCGTGTCGACCAGGCGAGGTATCATCAGCCACTCGATGTCGAGCTGGTCACTCATTTGGCCGACATTGTCCGCAGGCAATACGTTGTCGGACATGACTAGCGCGTATTGCATCCCAACAATTGTTCGAGATTCCGCGTGCCAGTAACAAACGTATTACCGCTAGCGGGATACCGCGTTATACCGCAAAGGTGTGCGACACCGACAACGCCGGTTAAGCGCGGCAAATAAATATTTTGTCCTTCATGTCGATCGGTTTTCATTTAGATACCGCTACCCCAACGCGCTTTCACAAGTTCTAGATGATACGTACACTTTCGAACGCAACCAACATGTGCTCTGTCGAATGTATTCACATGCAGACGTAAGCAACAGCGCTCACCCGTTCCCGCAAGCCATTTCCTGGCTTTACAAATGACGAGTGGCCTATACGCTGTTCGCGCGAAGCTAAGAAAGATTTTCTAAACGATTCCAGCTTTGGGTAAAGCGTGCGCGCATTGACGTCATTGCAGCCGCCATGTTGTTATTGAAAAGCTCCGCGTTATCTCCATTCGCTACAGGCAGCGTTACGCAAGCTGCCAATGGGAAATTTCGAGGAAACGGACACTGCTAAAGTAATCGTCAGCTGCGGCGGGTACTTACGATGAGCACGATAGAACGTACAGCCAGACGCTCTACAATCATGCGAAAGTGCCCGTTCGGGAAGCTGACGTAGGCTTGCGTGACGAAGAGATTTCGTCTCAGGACGGAAATGAACCGGCGACAGTGTACAACTCAGTGTCCTGGAACGTGCACGCATAAGCGCGCCTGTTTTATTTGAAAGTGACACGGTAGAAAAGAGAAACCCGGTGGTCGGCCGGTCTGAGTCGCCCATGCGAAGAAGAAGGAAAAGGAAAAAAAAAAAAAGACAGGCGACGTTTGCTGCGCACAATGATTGTGCAGGCGACGAATTAGTCACTAATGCGCCCGAGGACGGGCGGTAGGTTCAGCAGCGTCTTTCTCAGAAATGAAAAAAAAGAGTCGCATAGCAATAGGCTGCTCCACAGTTGGCAAGCCGCGGAGTGGTTCGCGAGAATGTTACAAGGAATTCGCCGTCACAGCCTAAATATGTTGGATAAACGGGGAAAATAAAATAAAAGTAAAATACCGACAACGCAACTGCACGACCGGATTTCTCCCGCGTAATAACCTGCTTCTCGCATCATTTCAGGTAAAACATGATGGAGGTGACGATCCCGACCTTCTGGGTCGATATGTGGCCTGGAGAAGCACATCGGAATCCAGCTGTATCGCCAACACGAACTTTGCGGAAACAAAACTTCCCCCGCTAATGAACTCCCTGTCGCTGTGCCCTCGTTTCGGGACGCCGTATACAAATTCGCACTATACACACACGCGTGCGTGCTGAGCAGCTAGGTACACCCGTGAACAATAGTATACGGACCACAGGATCGCCGAAAAAACTGAATTTCTGCGTAATCAACAAAGAATTGATGAGTAGACTCAAAAGTTTGCAAATGCCAAGTTTGGACTGCAGTCCTCAATATCAATTTGCGTTTACAGGCAGAGGGAAAAAAAAACGGCTTTATTGCGCAACCCCTGGTCCGTATACTTTTGCTCACGGGTGTACATCAGTGCAGTCGCGGCGCACGCAGCGCTGTTGCGCCACGGTGTCGCGACAGGTGGCGGCTGTGTGGCGCTGACGATAACCCAAGGCCACACCTGCGCCACATAAAAGGGGCAGGACAAGTGAAGCTGCAAAAGCAATATAGAACAAAAATGGGAGTGACGGAGGCGGGGATAGGTTCGAATGAAAGAGCTATACGACGAGTGAAGCAGGAGCAAGAGACACGGAAAAGAGAGAGAGAAAAAAAGAAGGCAACCGCGTGACCAGTCGCGGCAAAAGTAGAAAAAGAACAACACGGGCGACGTGAAAGCGGCGCAAAACCATTACGGAAGCGAAACATCCGAGAACGCATTCACGACGAGTGCGTGCGTGCGTACAGCGCAAGGACGGCGCAAAGAAACGCTGCACAGCTTCGCGCTATGGCCGCGCCTGTGCTATGCTTTAGCGGGTGACGTCAGCGGGTGGTCCTCCATCGAGTGAGACAACGTCGCCCAAAGGTCCAAGCTTCTTTTTTTTTTTTTTTTTGACTTCTTCTGGAGTGATGACAACGCGCTTCTGCGGGCCGTCGCAACCGGCCGTGGTGCGGCCCGGCGTGTTGATTGAGGGATTCGCAGCCACGCGCTGCTATGCGCGCAACCATGGAATCATGCGGCTACGGTATAATTGTCTCTGCGTGACCCTCGGTCGTGAGACAAAGGCGGCACGTATAGAGAACAAGTGTGGCTGCCTTATTCGCCGGTCGAGCAGCAGCAGCATTACAGCAGCCTCCACTATGGCAAAGCTATGACAAGTAGCCGATATGCGACAAAGAAGAGAGAACAGAGAAAAAAAATTTACCGGTCAAAACACGGCATTAGAGCTTCCGATTTTGGAGGACCAGCGCCCAGACAAAGCACACGGAAAAGAGTGACACTGCATGAGGCACTCCAAAGAGACATGCTGAGGCAATGTGCATTGTTGGACGAGTTGGTACATATCTGAAAAAATGAAAACATAAATTCTGGGATATTACGCGATTAAACCATGATCTGGTTATGAGGCGCGGGGGGGGGGGGACATGTTAGGGGCGGATTATTATTACGGGAGCGGTGTTTCTTTCTCTCTTTTTCTTTTTGCGAATTTAAGACGAAAAGCAGCAGGCAACCGCAGAACACCGACTAAACGTATTCAAGTATAACGCTGTGCACACAACGGCAACGACCGCGCCATTCTGTGCGCCGTTCTATATACAGCGCCGAGGCGACGCGCGAAGACGCGAGCGACGGATTTATGCATAACGCCGCGTGATGTGTGTGTGTGACAGGCACGGATGCGAGCGCGTTCCCGCGCGTCACGCCGCCAGTCGTGTACGAGCCGGTTGTGGTTCCACGATGGAGCGCGCGCGTTATATACGGGTGACTCGCGCACGACGCCGACAGACGTCGAGGGCGGTGCGCGCCTTCCCGCCTCGCGAGCTCCCTGCAGCCGCGATCCTGAAACATGAGCCCGTCAAGCATGGCCACGGCGCGCGATGATGACACGCGAGGTGTACGTATACAGATAGATACACGCACATGCTACCATAGCGCGCTAATACGATGGGCAAATGACGAGCTGTACACGCAAGACTGTTGATATCTATAAGGAATATTTCGCAGAGGTTTGTTCGACGTTCACTTAAAGCAGAGGTGTGGCGTTCTTCCCGGAAGCACAAAATAAATCAGTCGTTCTTGTGATCGAAGTTTGTAAGCTTATGCTTACGCGTGGTTAATTTCCTTTCTATAAAATAAAAGAACCTCCTTGCCACTGTGTAACTGTAAGTTGTGACATCGTAACTCGTCGGCTATGATGTTGCGCTGCTAACAAGGAGGTCGCGGGATCGAATCCCGGCTCCGGCGGCGCAACTTCTATGAAAGGCGAAATGCAAAAAAAAAAAAAAAAAAAAACGTCCGTGTTCCGCGCATTGGGGGCACGTTAAAGATCCCCTCGTGGTCAGAATTAATACGAAGGCCCCCACTACGGCGTGCTTCACAATGAAATCGTGGTTTTGGCACGCAAAACCCCAGAATTCAACATTGTAACTTGTAACATTGTGATCTTGTAACTGGCTAAGGCTCGCGGCCCCGTGGGCATACGTTCGGGGAGGAGGGGCAAGGGCACCCCTGCGTCCCCATAATAGACGCTTATGATTTTGAGGGCCAATAAAGAGAAAGATAACTTGAGTTGTATTAGCGTATTACCCTTCTAGAGTGCCAGTAAAGCCGCTGGGTAAGCGAGAAAAGACACTATATCAAAAGACGGGTGCCACCAGTTCGCCGTGACGTAATGCATTTTGACGGTGCCTGCATGCTGAAGCCTAATTTATTTATTTCATCGCTACATCTGGACTACCCTTTATTATAAAGGACCAAACTATTATAAGACCAAACTTGGCAATAAGTTGGCAATAAGCCACAACGGCTATAACGCGAAAAATAATATACCTGAACCGTACAACTAGCCGCTGGGGTTTCGGCGCGAAAATTCAGAGAAGCAAGTTTGACCTTCATTTTCACCTCTAATAATCAACACATTGTAGCGAGATCAACGAAAATATAGTTTTGCACGAATACCTAAATATAAACTGATTTAGTGTCCTGTGTTTCTCACTCACTGTCATCGCTCTCTTTCGAACTTCAGCATTTAACATTAGGCTATTTCGATTTCGCATGTGCGTCCTACAGCCTCCGAGTGTGCGGCAATTTGCGGAATCTGTTGTTCCCAAAGCGTGCAGCCACTGCTTGTTCGATCAATGCCGCGCTTTCTGGTGCCCGGCGAAGATGCCGTACTAGCGCCTGAACTGCAAAATACAGTGTACGGTACGTACTGGGGCCAAAAAAAAAAAAAAAAAGACTCTTTTTTTTTGTTTTTCCCCTTTGTAAGTGCTCTTTCCATCGGCGAGCTACATTTTACTAAGAGTATCTCTAATATCGATTGGCTCGTCTGTGCTCTTTGAACAGTTAATTCTGTATAGGGTAAGACCATTTTTTGTTAGTTATTTCAATCTTCACGCGTCATTTCGTAAATTTTATTATCAGATGTTTCATTTTATTTGTACGATACAATGCTAGCGCGATGCCTGTTGCGCTACGGCCCTAACTTATCAGTTTACCACCGACGAATCTCCGATCGTGTGAAATACGCGCAGCAACGAATACGCGTTAACGAAGAATAGAAAATAACGCGGTTCCCGCAAGAAAAAGAGAGCTGCCGCCTAAGCGTTAGGAGACGTGCAAAGTTACGGGACCTGTCGCACGACCTCGCCCGCAGAGGTTTAAAAACCAGGGACGCTCAAATGCCAAGGTGACCTGCCTCGCGATGCCGTTGTCGCATACTTGCGCGCATTTTCCTTCGGCCTCGAAATAAAGGTCAACGATGACACGCAGCGAACAATCGGCGCCAGCGGGACTGATGCAGGCGACTACGTCGCGGTCGAAGTCATCGATTATGTGCACTAAATTCATAACTTGTTCATCCGCTTTCTCCCTCTCTGCCTAGCTCTCTCTCTCTTTCCCTAGGTTAATTCGCGTTCTTGGGCACGGCTGAGGCATACGTGGCCCGATATTGTTACTGTGTCTTTCCCTCTTTCAAATAGAGCCCCGCACGTACGGCTACCTAAAACCGAAACTGGAAGCGTTCGTGGTCCATCTCTCAAAATTGGGACTCTTGCGGTCCGCACGGACACGGTCAGCAGTACAGGGTAATAGTGCCGGTTACATCACAAAGGACGAGATAGACGACGATAACGGTCAATTAAGCAGGCTTTAAAAATGGTTGCAAAGTGAGCTTTCTTAGTAATATAGGGGACATTGTAGGAAATACTAAGGTAAAATGCGCAAAAGGTACAAGGCAGGGAAGCACCACCGCAGAGCTGTCTGGGCTTGCAACGTTTCGACTGTTTGCTTTTCTTTTCTTTTGTTCTTTTTCCATCTGTCCCTTGTTACTATCGCTGAAAGCAGAGCGACTTACTGGCATTACGAAACAATGGTATACCGCGCTACAGAAGAAACGAAATGCACAGGACTGGCGCTGCAGGACCTTAGTCGGCCTTGATAACAATAAAAAAAGAAAACTACACACAAGAAAGGCTCCCATTCGCGGCAAAATTTCGCGTTTCACTATGCCTGTCCCCTATCCTGCAGCGCTGGAACTGTATACCACCACCGTCTGCAGCCACCTCTCACACCGGCGCGTGTTAGCTGCGGCACATCGTCAACCTCCTTCGTCGCGTTCCCTTCGCGACACGCAGCGCACGGAGATGCCCTCGCTGGCGCGCGCAATGACGATCAAAAAGGTCGCGCCGCGCCTGCCGCGAAAGCCGTTACGCGGACAATTCTTCGACTTCCTTCTCGTCCGGCTCGCAGCAACGGCTCCGCGCGGAGCTTTGAGCGTGAGGGGGCGCGTATGTGAGCGAGGGGTGCGCGTGAACGTCACCGAGGGGGCGTGCGATTGCCCCCCCTCCCCCCCCCCCCCTTGCAGATTCCTTTTCGGCGAGGCGAGCACGAGAGACAGCGACGAAGAGATTGGGAGATGGACGCTCATTGTCTCTGCGGCACCGAAAAATGAGCGGCGAGGCGCCAACGCGGCGGCGGCGACCACGTTAGCGTCGCTGCCAGGCGGGGTGCCACCCTGCAGCGCCGGCGGTGCTGGAGGGGAAGGGTTCGGGCAGGAGTGGAGAGGCGGCGGGCACACCGCCAGCAGCGAGAGTTCGACACGACGTCTGGACGTGCCCCCGTCACCGACGCCGCCAGCGACACGTCACCCAAGGCCGACCCGGAGGGGGCTTTCACTCAAGGTCGAGGCGGGCGTGACCCCCCCCCCCCGCCACACACACACTCACACACACACACACGCCTTCTCTTTCCTGCGTGCCACTGCAGTTCGCTCCTTCCACCGATGGAATTTTTGATACGCTCAGCGCCCGTTATTCTTTATTTATCTCTTTATATTCCCGACATCCACTTTTCTCTCCCCGGTTATATCTTTTTCTTTACATTTTTATTCCTACTTTTTTTTTTTTATAGGATCCGCCCAGTTTCCTGCTTCGAGTTCGATACCGCATTTGCTCAGAACCTGCTCTCCCACCTCCTCGCGCGCATAACGGCTCGGAAGTCCATCCGCACCGCGTTTTTTTGCCCAAGACGGAAGAAATGCGGCGTCGGACGCTGAGCCCTACGGCTATGGCAAAACGGGCCTCCGTTGGCGGCGGCAGAATTCCATCCCGATGACAGTTGAACGTATGCGCAACGGCAACTGCGCAGTAAACACTAATTGAGCGAGTACATTAACGCCGTACCTATATATGTGACATGCGCGACACGTTCCATTAAGGCGAGCCGTTTTGCGAGCCCCTGCGTTTTCCAGGTGCAGAACGAAAAAAAAAAAAAGTTGAAATGAAAGGCTGTAACAAACAGTGTCAATGTAGGCCGGTTGTAGCGTGCGCCGACGTACCGTCCTGTTAAAATGCGTGGTGATTTTGTCACCGAAGACAAGCACTTGTACAATATTTTAATTGAATTCGGGGGTTTTACGTGCCAAAACCACGATTTGATTATCAGGCGCGCCGTAGTGGAGGACTCCGGATTAATTTTGACCACCAGGGGATGTTTAACGTGCCCCCTATGAAAAAGACACGGGCGTTTTTTTTTTTTTTTTTTTTTTGCATTCCGCCCCATCGAAATGCGGCTGCAGCAGCCGGGATTTGATTCCGCGACCTCGTGCTTATCAGCGCAACACCATAGCCGCTAAGTCATCGCGGCGGGTGATGGTAGAACAAATGACTCCAAAGTACATCATCGCTACAGAATGTAGGCGGTCCTTATTCCCGTGTCAATCGTGCTCTCTCGACCAAGCGATTATCACAATCCATACTTCAATATGACTTAGACGCAGAAAGAAAGCAAACTTCCATACAGTGCGGAGAAGTTTAATGTTCTTACAGAAGGCAAGAAGGCAAACAAATGATGGTTGATAATTAAAACTGAGAGGTCTAAATTTTGAGCGTCGACGTGCATCATTTGCATTGCTGCCGGAATGTCAGAGGATAAGAGAGTGCGCGAGTGAGCGACACGGGAGAAAAGTGAAGTGACGCGTCGTGGAACTTTCCGGTCATTTGGCGGAAGTATGCAGCAGTGGAAAATACGCCGCTTCCTGGCAAGAGATCAGTAACCTTCCTGGGCGAAGTGGTCGCAGCATAAAAGTTTCAATCAATACGTCACGTTTATCACGAGTCAAGTGCTCTTATGACGGGCTGGTATCTTTCTGCAACATCACCTCGGCCGTATGCAGCATAACCACACTTCTAATACGCTCACGCGATCTCTTCAGACTGAAGGAAACTCCAGAAAGAAGAAGACCATCGAAAGTTTCGACGCAACTCTCGGGAATGCAAGACCTGCCTCCGGGACATTTAGCAGTAGTACGTCTGACACTCCGAAGTACATGAGAACGAGGACCAATGTGCTTTCTCAATACTTAGAGCTTTTCAGCAACTAAAGCACTACAGAAGTACCCAGGCATGAGGCCAGGCGGCAGAGCTTTGGAGAAGAGATGAAACTGACCGCGATTCTAAATTCTGCATAGCACAAACGGCAACAGGTCTGAGACAGTCTTTATAAACTTAAAGCGAAGACAGCTCCGCATGTCCCGCGCGACGAAATTCTTGTGATGTTCGATAGGTCGTATCGGATCGCTCCGATACGGAGGTGATAATATTTGTCATACAATTTTTTTTTTTTGTTAATTGTGGGGTTTTACGTGCCAAAACCACTTTCTGATTGTGAGGCACACCGTAGTGGAGGACTCCGGAAATTTTGACCACCTGGGGCTCTTTAACGTGCACCTGACTCTTAAGTACACGGGTATTTTCGCATTTCGCCTCCATCGAAATGCGGCCGCCATGGCCGGGATTCGATCCCGCGACCTCGTGCTCAGCAGCCCAACACCATAGCCACTGAGCAACTACGGCGGCTACCATACAACATTCAGGCTGTATTTTGAAAGTAAGCGGTCTAAAAAAAAAAGTGATCGTTACTCTTCGTTGCGCACATTGGAGCCGGTTTCGCCTCGTATACAATGAAGGTTCTATGCTGTCATACACGAGCTGCTGGAGGCGCGCTGAGACAATCGGGCGATCACACTGTCGGTGTGAGTTGCATACCAAGGCGCCAACAAGTTCATCCTGTTACGTCTGAGGCACATATAGATGTAGAACGCGCAAGGTGCGAAGTACAAAAAACAGAGAGCATCTGTGTGCACGGATACTGGTCACGGAAACGGAAAGCACTGCCGCTCGCTTCTATAGGCGCCCCACGTTCGATCGTATGGACTCCGGACTCAAGTCCGAAAACACTAGGATGAGAACATACGGAATAGAGGGGACGGGGCAAACGCTTGTGCCACTTCTTATTTTCTGTCCACGTTGTCGTTCTATACCGTGTCGCGCTATATTCCAAGTAACAATGAGTTAGGACTTCAGAGAGCAGTGTCGTTGCTCTTAATACTAAAGGTTCTTCCGTTAGCTAAGTGCATGGTACTGACACGAGCCACAGAGTTCCCCACAAAAATTACTAGAGGAAATTCTGGCGCTATAGTGCCTACGGAAGGTGTAAGATGGCGGCACCCGAGCATGGCAATGATATGGGCAGTACTACAGCAATGCTGGGTACTTGGCAATGATGGGTATTTGGCTAAACATTGTCCTTATTTCTGGCTTCTAAGGACTTTGCAAACTGATTATATTTAACAAAACACTGCGCCATAAATATAACGATTAGCAATGATTTATGCGTGCATGCGGAATCTTGCTGTTTTTGCGTTTTAGAGAAATTTGACTTCCTCGAAATTTAGACAGATGAAGCGTAATAAGTAACGCCACGAAGACGTCTGAAGCCATAAGCACGAAGATCAGAAAAATCCAAACGCAATTTCGATGGTAGCTGAACAACCAAAGTGCCAGGGTTCCCTTTAGTACTAAATTTTTCGTTGGAAACTGTTGCGTTTCGCCTGCGACACGTGGTTTTGCCGGCGCGACTGCGGCGGGGCGGCAGACATTTTGGCCCGATCGTCGTCGCCGCAACGCTCCCCGCCAGGTGTTTCCAGGCGCGACTGCGGCGATGCGACCGCAAAGGATCACCCTCTCCTTCCAGTCATTGTGCCCGAACCAGGCGATGCGAAAGCAGGGATCACCCTCTCATTACAGTCATTGTGCCCGACCGGCAGCGCTACGACAGTGTGCTACGACAGTGTGCTACGACATTGTGCTACGACATTGTGCTACGACATTGTGCTACGACATTGTACGTTCACGTGCTCGTCTATTGAGGGGTTCCTTCTTGCCCTCAACTGCGAGAGTATAAAGACAGCTGCCCCCGGACGCCAAAATGAGGGCTCCGATTTCTTCTGTTGAGTAAAGTGCTCTCCCGTCTCTCTACTTCGGTCAACCTGACCGCCAACTCTTTGCGATGTTAAAATAAACAAGTTGTTTTGTTGTTACCAGTCGACTCATGCTTTGCCGGGACCTTCGGATGCTTCCAGTTGTACCCCAGGCCGCCAGGCCAACGCTACCCTTGGGGCTTGCGACCCAGGTACAACCACGGGCGTCAGCGCCGAGTTCCCAACAACCGATCGTACCAGCGGTGCGATCAAAACATCTGGTTGGCAGCGGTGAGATCGCCTCCGACTTCAAACAACTGTCTGCCAGCGGTGAGATCGCGACAACGGAGGCCAGCAGCGAAGAGATGCAGTTGACTGTATGCTGAGCAGCTCATCGACGATCCGGGAGCAGTGCAACGAGCCCTGTGTGATGACTGGTTGCCTGCAGCGGAACGACTGCGCTGGACTCTTGGCTGCGAGGTTTGGTGAGTGCGGGACTTTCTTCTTCTGAGCTTTGCCAGGCTTTTGTTAGTGTTAGAAACAGAGCTGGTAATTGTGGTTGTCGTTGCTGCCGGGTTAGTTTGCGGCAAGACAATAGTAAGCAGTAGAGAAAGCAGCATTCAGAGCAGCCATGGATTTGAAGTCGTTGCGCAAACCGAAATTGCTGGAGCTTGCAAGAGAGTTGGGTCTGAATGTCTCGGACAAACTCAGAAAACCAGAACTGCTAAGGGCTATTCTTGAGTTAGAAGCTGAGGATGACGAGCTGTCGGAATGCCTTGAGACCATTGAGGAAAGGGAGACTGCAAAAAGACAGGAGCGCGAACTTAAAGAACAAAAAGAGAAAGAAAAAGAAGAGCGCGACCGTCAACACGCTTTGGAAATGAAGCGTCTCGAGATAGAGATAGAACGCGCTCGTAATGGAAGTCAGGCACACGGTGCAGGAGAACGCGTATTGTTCAAAATGACTGACCTGATGCGGCCGTTTAAGCTTGGAGAGGACATTGGTTTGTTCCTGGTTAACTTTGAGCGAACGTGCGAGAAGCAGGGGTTCTCTCGGGAAACGTGGCCACAGCGCTTGCTCACTTTGTTACCCGGCGAGGCGGCCGACGTAGTCGCTCGCTTGGATAGAGAGGAGGCAGAGGATTTCGACAAAGTAAAATCGAGTCTGCTAAAAAAGTACCGGCTGTCTGCGGAGGCGTTCCGTCGGAAGTTTCGGGAAAATGAGAACGGCAGAAGTGAGTCATATACAGAGTTTGCGTATAGGCTTATGTCAAACATGCAGGAGTGGCTCAAAGAAGAGAAAGCGTTCGGTGACCACGATAAAGTTCTGCAGTGTTTCGGGCTAGAACAGTTTTATAGTCGGTTACCGGAGAACGTGCGATACTGGGTCTTGGATAGGCCAGACGTTTGTACGGTGGCTAAAGCCGCTGAGCTAGCCGAGGAGTTTGTGACGCGTCGGGCTCGCGGAGCTAAGGACGGTCAAAAGGGTGAATTTGGCTCGAAGTTTGAGAGGCCGAAGTTCACACCCATGAGAGCAAAGGGGGACACGCGTAGTGAGGATGCGAGTGAACGCAGTCCGACCAAACGTAAAGAGACGGCGGCAGCCAAACGCAGAAAGCGGTTCGAGATGAGGCGAGCGCGCTTGTGTTATACGTGCCAGAAGCCGGGTCACTTTTCGGCGCAGTGTCCGGAAACAACACCAAAAGTTGTGTTTTTTTCAATAGGCAGCACTGACGAGAACATGAAGCTTCTCGAGCCTTACATGAGAGACCTCCTCGTGAACGGGAAAGAGTGCCGAGTGCTTCGCGATTCCGCAGCTACGATGGATGTAGTTCACCCGTCTTACGTAGAACCCCATATGTTCACGGGCGAGTGCGCATGGATCAAGCAAGCCGTGGAAGCTCATAGCGTGTGTCTGCCGGTAGCAAAGGTGCTTATTGAAGGACCTTTCGGAGCGCTTGAGACGGAGGCGGCAGTGTCATCTATGCTGCCACCCCAGTACCCGTACCTATTTTCAAACAGGTCCGATCACCTCCTGCGCGAGAAGGGGCTTTTGTTTGGTGAGGCTAGCGTTCAGGCCTTAACCAGATCGAAGGTTCGGGAGCTCGCTGCAAAGGCGGTAGTTGCGGGGCCGATGTTATCAAACAACGAAAAAGGGTCAGAGGCGCAGCAAGCCGATATTCAGAGCACGCCCGAACTGAATAAAATTGAGCCTGTAGCGTTGAAGGCGCCAGATACTGGAGAGGAAACGCCCGACACGGGAAAGTTAGAAGAGCTATCTACTGATTTGCTCATCGCGCCTACGTCAGACGGACTTGATAGGTTGCTAAAAGTCAGCCGGTCGGCTTTGATAGCCGAGCAAAAGAAGGATGGTAGCCTAGAAAACATACGCTGCAATGTCAAGGAAGGTATCGCCAGGAAAAATGCGCGTTTTGTGGAAAGAGGTGGAGTCCTGTACCGGAAGTATCTAGACCGCAGAGGAGTGGAGTTCGATCAGCTGATCGTGCCTCAATGCTATCGTCAGGATCTGTTGCGCTTGACGCATGGGGGTTCGTGGTCCGGACACCTAGGAGTTAAGAAAACTAAGGACCGTCTCTTGCAAGAGTACTATTGGCCAGGGTGTTTTCGGGACGCAGACCATTTCGTGAGGACATGTGACACTTGTCAGCGGGTGGGAAAACCAGGGGACAAATCAAGGGCGCCGTTGAAATTGGTACCTATCATAACGGAGCCTTTTAGACGGCTCGTTATTGATACAGTGGGACCTCTGCCGGTAACAGCCACGGGGTACAGACACATTTTGACTGTGATCTGCCCAGCGACAAAGTTCCCTGAAGCAGTGCCGCTTAAAGAACTCAGCTCAGTTGAGATAGTCAATGCACTACTGTCCATATTTGCGCGAGTTGGTTTTCCTGCAGAAATCCAATCAGATCAGGGTACAGTGTTTACTAGCGCTTTGACGACGACTTTTCTCGAAAGGTGTGGGGTAAAGCTGCTACACAGCTCAGTGTACCACCCACAGTCGAATTCCGTTGAGAAGCTCCACTCCGTCATGAAGCGCGTGTTGAGAGCCTTGTGTTTTGAACATCAAACTGACTGGGAGCTGTGTCTGCCTGGGGTGATGTTTGCTTTAAGGACCGCGCCGCATGCGGCTACGGGGTTTTCGCCAGCTGAACTGGTGTACGGTCGCTCGCTTCGATCTCCGCTTCGCATGCTTCGAGAATCGTGGGAAGGCAGGGGCGACGACCCAGTCGTGGTGGAGTACGTACTTAAGCTCCTCGAACGCTTAAGAAGGGCACAGGAGTTGTCAGGTGAAGCAATGACAAAGGCCCAGCAGAGGGCCAAGGTTTATTATGATCGGACAGCCAGGGCCCGTCGTTTTGAGGTGGGCGATGAGGTCATGATATTGCGCACATCGCTAAACAACAAACTAGACGTGCAGTGGGAGGGCCCAGCACGAATTGTTCAGAAACTGTCGGACGTTAACTACGTGGTAAGTCTGCCAGGAAAGCGGAAAGCACAGCAAGTTTACCACTGTAATCTGCTCAAACCTTATAGACAAAGGGAAGCAGTGGTGTGCATGATGGTAAACGTTCCTGAAGAGCTTCCGGTCGAGCTTCCGGGACTAGGCTCAGTGACGAACAGGGAAGACACCGGTCAAGTCATTAGTGATCTTATCAGTAAAGCACCGCTGTCGCCCGAGCAGAAAACCGAACTACACCAGCTATTACAAGAGTTTCAAGGTCTGTTCTCTGAGAGGCCTGGTAGGACTTCTGTACTTACTCATGATATAGAACTTACCTCCCCAGAGCCAGTACGATCCAAGGCGTATCGGGTGTCACCCCGCCAGAGCGATATTATGGAGGCTGAGGTAAAGAAAATGCTACAGCTCGGTGTTATTGAGGCAGGTGAGAGTGATTATACCTCCCCTTTGATTTTAGTTGAGGTACCAGGCAAGGAACCTCGTCCTTGCGTCGACTACCGCAGGCTTAATTCCATCACTAAGGATCAAATTTATCCGATCCCTAACATCGAGGAGCGCCTTGAGAAAGTTAGTAGCGCTCAGTTTATTTCCACCCTAGATCTTGTCAGGGGTTATTGGCAGGTTCCACTTACAGAAGAGGCTAGTAGGTATGCGGCGTTCATTTCACCAATGGGAACATTCCGTCCTAAAGTGTTGAGTTTTGGTTTGAAGAACGCGCCATACTGTTTTTCAAGCCTCATGGATAAAGTGTTGCGGGGACAGCAAGAATTCGCTTTACCGTATCTAGACGACGTAGCGATATTCTCCGCATCCTGGTCTGAGCATATGACACACTTGCGGGCAGTGCTAACCCGCCTGCGCGAAGCGGGCTTGACAGTAAAGGCTCCTAAGTGCCAGTTAGCACAGGCCGAGGTTGTCTACCTCGGTCACGTGATTGGTCAGGGTCGTCGCCGCCCCTCTGAAATAAAAGTGGCCGCTGTGCGAGACTTTCCGCAACCGCGCACAAAGACCGATATTCGGTCGTTCTTGGGTGTCGCCGGCTAGTATCAGAGGTACATCCCTAGGTACTCTGATATCGCGGCTCCCCTGACGGATGCTCTAAGAAAAACAGAGCCTCAAACAGTCGTCTGGGACGAGACAAAGGAAAGAGCTTTTAGCGCCCTAAAGAGTGCCCTAACAAACCAGCCTGTGCTACGATCGCCAGACTATACAACAGGGTTCATTGTTCAGTGCGATGCTAGTGAGCGAGGCATGGGCGTTGTACTGTGCCAACGGGAAAATGGAGAAGTAGAACACCCCGTCCTGTATGCTAGTCGTAAGCTGACCAGTCGTGAGCAGGCGTATAGCGCCACCGAGAAAGAGTGTGCGTGTCTCGTGTGGGCCGTTCAGAAATTGTCATGCTATCTAGCCGGCTCGAGGTTTATCATTGAGACGGATCACTGCCCTCTCCAATGGCTGCAGACCATCTCTCCCAAAAATGGCCGCCTCCTGCGCTGGAGCCTCGCTTTACAACAATATTCCTTTGAGGTGCGTTACAAAAAGGGGAGTCTCAACGGTAACGCCGATGGCTTAAGTCGAAGCCCCTAACGTAGGAATCAGCCTCAAAATTGTTGGTTACTGATGTTTTTCTTCCTGAGGCAGGATTTTTTTTAACATATTGCTTTTGTTTAGTGTTTCAAAGTGATGATATGCTTTCTAGTGCAATTTTTCAATTTGTGGACGCGTTCTGAGTGACGCTAGACTACTGTAAGGAACTAGGCAGTGGTATAAAAAGGGGAAAGAGCTTGGCAGGGCTTAGTGAGGGTTGTGCCGTGCTTGCTGACTGAGCGGTTGAGTTTCAGCGTAGTTCTAACGCTTGCCGGGAACGAGAACAAAAATGTGAACTCTCCCGAAGTCACTTTGCAGTGTCCCGTGCGAACCTGAACGAGAGAACGAGGCCTTCTCTGTGCGCTGCGCTCAAGAAACGTCGAGGGACGCCCGACTTCGGTTATGAGCATCATCGAGCGACATCCCTCCGGACAGCGGATGCAGTCCCCTGTCCATCGGGATCTCCTTCCCCCGGCGGGGCGGTCTGTTGCGTTTCGCCTGCGACACGTGGTTTTGCCGGCGCGACTGCGGCGGGGCGGCAGACATTTTGGCCCGATCGTCGCCGCCGCAACGCTCCCCGCCAGGTGTTTCCAGGCGCGACTGCGGCGATGCGACCGCAAAGGATCACCCTCTCCTTCCAGTCATTGTGCCCGAACCAGGCGATGCGAAAGCAGGGATCACCCTCTCATTACAGTCATTGTGCCCGACCGGCAGCGCTACGACAGTGTGCTACGACAGTGTGCTACGACATTGTGCTACGACATTGTGCTACGACATTGTGCTACGACATTGTACGTTCACGTGCTCGTCTATTGAGGGGTTCCTTCTTGCCCTCAACTGCGAGAGTATAAAGACAGCTGCCCCCGGACGCCAAAATGAGGGCTCCGATTTCTTCTGTTGAGTAAAGTGCTCTCCCGTCTCTCTACTTCGGTCAACCTGACCGCCAACTCTTTGCGATGTTAAAATAAACAAGTTGTTTTGTTGTTACCAGTCGACTCATGCTTTGCCGGGACCTTCGGATGCTTCCAGTTGTACCCCAGGCCGCCAGGCCAACGCTACCCTTGGGGCTTGCGACCCAGGTACAACCACGGGCGTCAGCGCCGAGTTCCCAACAACCGATCGTACCAGCGGTGCGATCAAAACAAAACTATGGCACGAGGAGCCGCTAGAAAAGTTCGCCGTTAATTTCTCATACGAAGAAAAAGACGGACTCTATATAGTCTAAATTTTCGAAAACTGCCCCGAACATCACTACGGCCCACTCTTTCGCTCCCCGGGCTAATCCCGCGTCCAAAAGAAACTGCTGGTTATTAAGTGCATGGTTGTTCGTGTTGTACAAATAACTGTTGACTATTGAGTTCTTGCGTTTAGCAATCGTTTGCGTTTATTACCAGTATTGCAAGTCGTTGTTTGTATTGGACCAGTCATTATAGCGATTAGGTTATATATATACATACATATATATATATATATATATATATATATATATATATATATAAAATCACGTAATAAAGGTTTCTATGATTGATTGATTGATTGACTGACAATCCAAGAAGCTCAAGCTAATGTACGTATGTATAGACCGACAGCGAGAAATAAGCACACCAGCGGTGCTTTTTTCCTAACAACGTTTGCCGTTACGTAACGCGGCAGAAGAACTTAGGTCGACGCAGTCCTAATGCTGACTGATCTGTAGCCGCAATAATGCTAGCGTGGGGCGTCTGCATCGCTTGTCCGCCAGACAATGGCATATTATACATAGTCACTGTGGCTGACAGAACGTGTGCGATGAGAGTCCGATTACGACTGTCACGTCGCTGAAACATTACGCTAATAAAGGCAGGACGGTGCTCGCCCTTCGTTCTTTTTCCTACAGTGTTGCGTTTGCTAACTCTTCCAGAGTCAAAAACCAAGCTTGGCTTTTACTTTGCTTGCCCTTGCAGACAAGAAACGCATCAATAATTAACATTTCTGCGTTACTTCACACGGTACACAGTTTTGGTGCGTTACTTCCTACTCTTATAAACTAGGCCTCGGTATAACATTTTCTATTAATCATGTCGCGCCAAAAACCTTGTCGCGACGCAGAATCGATGGATGTCAAGGGGGAACGGAACGATCGGGAAGCAAGCGCAGCTGGGCACGTTACCACAAGCTCTAACCAGACCGGACAATCTGCGCTTACCAACTTGACTGATGTCACTCGAATGTTTACCGTCTCACCTTAGAGCCTGAAGCTATAGTAGACATGTAAGAGAACCACATCCTAATTGCGTTATACGAAAATTGGCAACGAATTGTCAAACGACATTAAGAGACTGATTATCAAGGGACATATAAGCTATGCCCAAACACGTGCTTCTGCCAATGCATTCTCTATATGCGGATGTATCTTTTTGTTTAATATTAAGCGCATGCTTTAAGGACCCTTAAAACTGGTACAAGTAGACAGCATTGTTATAAAAAAACATAACTGTGCTGGCTGCAGATGGAACTAAATTCAACACGCACATGCGAAATTGAGACGAGGGGTACTAAAACGTACAACTTCAAATATTTGATAGAAGGCCGAACAACTCAGATGCGGCCGTATTGGTGCAGTTGGTTTTAATTCGAATTTAATTCGGCAGCTATTCCGCGTTATGGGTGCCGACGAGAAGCCAGCACGAATACTTGGTCTAACTATATAGGACTATGCGCCCCTTTACAGACACTTGGCACTTCGCAGACAGATAAGAAACAAAACAGAGTTCGCAGCCAAGTCGATGTTGTCCTATAGGCGCGAGGAAGCTAACCGCTTAACGAACCAGTTCTGTAACCAAAAATGAACTTGAGAAAGAGGTACGTACTGATAACCGAACACGGAAGAAGGGTCTTTCTTTTCTTTCTCTCCGTCTTGGCAGCGACCAGTTCTGACAGCGCGGCAAAAGTTAAAAAGAAACACAGAGATTCACTATGTACAGCACGGGATGCGTCAGAACCGGTCCCGCAAATGCACCACAGAGAAGGCTGGCCTTGGTTGAGCTCTTAAGTGCACCAGGAGGCCCTTTTCGGAATCAAGCAAAGGGAGACTGTCAAAGAGGAAAGCGCGTGATTTCCTGAATGAAAGAAAACATTCAAAGCGGTAGAACGTTCGACGCCTATGCAAACAAACAAACAAATGTAAACACAAAGAAATTAACGAACTCCAGAAACCATCCTATCGAAACTGGCAATCGAATACGCCATTGCGAGGGCTCTGAACATTTAAGAGCAGTGCTTGGCGTCGACTTACGGATGAGTTTAAACTAAAAGAGAGAGACTTGGCGCATTGGCCACTAAGAATTCCAGAATGTTGGTTGCTAAAGGACCATGTATGGAAGTGCAGACTTATTTAGCACAACGCAAGCGCGCTAACAAAGGATATTCGACGACTTACTCGCGTCCTCTCATTTGCCGTTCGCTATCGAATTGAGTTGAATTGAATTCTGGGGTTTCACGTGCCAAAACCGCGATTTGTTCGTGAGGCACGCAGCATTGGAGGACTCCGGATTAATTTGGACAACCATGGAAATCTTTGACGTGCCCCCAGTGCACGGGGCACGGGCGCTTTTCGCATTCCGCCATCCTCGAAACGCAGCTGCCGTGGCCGGGACTCAATCCCGCGACCTCGTGCTCAGCAGCGCAACACCATAGCCGCCAAGCCACCGCGGCGGGTTCGCCGTTCGTTATTATATGGCAAATCGTAGTATACAAGCCGCACTACGACCTTTTTTTTTTTTTTTTTTTTTTTTTGAGCTGACGCTTCGGGATCTCCTGATCTCACCGCTTCCGTAATGTGGCCCATATACGATGCTGAGAGGTGCGTAATCTCGCGAGGAATGCGGTCGCTCTGCACAGAATAAAATTAAAACAAAGCTGTAAGTTTTTAAAGAAGGTGATCTAACGCTTATATTCGAGTAAGTGCGATATATCCCCCTCATGCGCTCCGTGTCAAGATAACGCCTATAAATCGTAAACACTAATGAAAATAGCGATGTTCAAAATGCGTTGAGTACATCTTAAATCATTTTTTGATTGGTCCTGTCTGTGCTACAGAATTTATTAGTACGCGCCATATGTGTTGTAGAAGATAGTGTATTCGAATAAATATATATGCGTACGCATGTATAGTGCGACATCAAGTTTAATGTCATCGTGTAGCGATAACTGTTCTTTCCTTGTTCTTGATAGTAATCACTCGCGCTAGACAAACTGCTGAAGTTTCTCGCTGATTTTGAAAGCCCCAATACGGGTGAAATAGTCGACAACATTCGTTTACAATTTATGAGAGTCCAGGCGCGGAGTCGGTATTCGCGAACCGCTCCACAAAGCTCAACGAAAAAAAAAAAAAATCGGAATTCTTAAACCGTTCTGCCGCTCTATGCCTTTATCTATGACGCAAGAATCGCGTTAAATATAAATTGTCCACACACGCAAAGAAACATTAATAAGCACCCTTTAAGGAAACAAATGGTGTCAACAGAATGCTTTAGCATAGCGTTACCCGATACATTGCCTGTACTAGGCGCCATGGGATGTTAACAAAGTTGATAGAAAGTTGGAAATAGTTCTAAAGAAAGCAAAGATGCATTTTTGTATGAAGCAGCGGTATAACGGTAACGTTGCAGAGCAAAAGCGTGTGGCAATTTTGACGAATCCGCAATAACGTTCTGTTGTCTCTTCCATTGCATGTTATTAAATATACGGCCTTACAACAGTCCTCACCGCGACCCTCTCTGCGTTTCAGGCCCTTCGCAATCTTTATGGCCCTCTTTTGCGTCACGATATGCATCATGGCGCCGCTAAGGATAGAAGCTGCATGGTATACCATTACTCAGTATTTGCTTGGACAAGTGAACAGAGAAACATGGATGCGTTTGTACGTGACTGTATATATATATATATATATATATATATATATATATATATATATATATATATATATATATATATATATATATATACATATATATATAAAAGGTGGCCTACGTAACTCGAGCCAAACACTAAAGATATGCAAATGCCACGTAGCTGGACAGAACCAGGGTAATATTGTTGGCCGTCGCTTGGAGGTACTCAGATATTTTCTTTGCATTTCGCCTAATTACATAATTAGGCCTTCGTTAATTATTCAAATTCTGAAAATATTTTAATTGGATGAAAAGTGTCAATGAGAAAATTGTAAAGCAACATGAGAAACTCCCGATACAGCAGCTTTCTGTTGCTCAATACGTGCTCCATAAAAGTATTTTTCCAAGCATGAAAGTAGCCCGCGAATTACACGCAAAATTGCCGCGCAACTGGCCGCTCGAAGCACTTCGCAAAAAAAAAAAAATCCTTTTCTTTTTTCTTTCTTTTTTTTGTCACTTATGGACATCTTAAGATTAGTGGTGTTACAGCGTGCTAATCACAGGCTTCTCGCTGTTTTCCTTAAGCCCCCGATATTCGCTCATTTTCATGACGCAATAAAGATTAAACATGCTGAGATTGTAGCGTTCCAGTTGTTTATGACAGTGCTCGCACACTTCGCTAGACATAATCTACCAGTCCGCAATTAGAAGAGTGAAAGAAGAAGAAGAAAAAAAATCCGCGTTGGCGGGAGCTTTTGCAGGTGCCACTTTAAGGTGGCAAAATATCGGAAGTATCCCCCACTACATATTTTGTCGGCAATTCGTTTTCCGCGAATGTGCGGTTGGTGTCGACTTATCTTCCTCGGCCACTGGCACACACGTGAGGGTGCGTGACTGCCCAGCGGGCCTGGCGCTTTACCAACGGGAGATCTATGGCAGCCGGTACAGGCAGCTGACGACGTGCCGGACTCACTGACCATATACCGGTGGTTCGCCGTTCGCGGCTGCGCCATTTCCTTTATGTAGACGTCTCGAGCTGCATTGGTCGGTGCACCGTCATACAGATCGAGCGAATATAGTAGACTGTGTACAGGCACACTGTTGTTCTGCAGAGCTCTTGCATATAGATCGAACTGCTGCACATGCCACACAGCAGTGCTCTCGTGCCGTGTGTATTATATACGAGTTGCCGTTTTAACTGCGTCGCTCTTTCGATGTCGTAATTCTTTTTTTTTTGTCTCCTTGCGTGACCGGCGCGTTATGTCATTCGCGGGTTCACTGGAAATCGAAATTGTCATTTGCACCCGCCGTGGTTGCTCAGTGGCTATGGTGCTGGGCTGCTGAGCACGAGGTCGCGGGATCGAATCCCGGCCACGGCGGCCGCATTTCGATGGGGGCGAAATGCGAAAACACCCGTGTGCTTAGATTTAGGTGCACGGTAAAGAACCCCAGGTGGTCAAAATTTCCGGAGTCCTCCACTACGGCGTGCCTCATAATCAGAAAGTGGTTTTGGCACGTAAAACCCCAAATATTATTATTAAATTGTCATTTGCGCCAAATTTGGGGAAATGTCTGCAGATGACTACACAGCCGGTGACAGCATATATGAAAATGCAGTGACAAATATACGGCGCTTGTTGCACTCAACGATAATTTGTGTAGATGTGCCAGTCAGTTACGTTCGCTCGTTTCCGCGACGTCATCGCGGAGGAGAACTCGTCTCACTATCGGCGTCGCTCAGGAACTATGTTTCGGAGCGCTGAGGCGCCGCAGGCAGCTGCAGTGCGTTTTCGCGGGCGGAGCTTTTGCATATGCCGAGTTCTTATATAGGTCGCCACCGAGTATCGTTCGCTTTTGACAAATTAAGAGCCTCACCGCGGTGAACTTGTATACGCTTGTACCAGTGCATAGACCGGTACACTTGCTCCTACAAGTCCTAATTATTCGTGCATTTTCGCACTCATTCCGGGAGAGAGGTCGCACGTTCCTTCTTCAACGAGCACCGAAATCGCGTTCGTCGGGTGCGGCCACTGCGACCTGAAATTAGAGCCACGACTTCGTGAGCCACGACTTCGTGCTCGTCGGAAATATAAGCCCTATCGCCGCTGAATGTATATTCTGAACCAAAAAGCTATGAAACAGCTGTGTTCCGCGTTACGTTGCAAGGGTAGTAGCCTTTAAACAAGTAAAGCAATTGAAAGAGAACGTCGTCAAATTCCTTTGCTTGGCATTCAAACAGCTCGCCTTCTGCTGTTATCAGCGCTGAAGGAGCAGCATTGAAGAAAGAAAAAAAATTCGCTCACGATACCAAAAGAACCCGCTCCGTCAGCGTTGTTTAATACCTGGTGTTAAAAGAGAGCTGCACGATGTGGTTCGTTACACCCTTGCACTTGTGCAGCTACAGTGCATTTACATATACGCTGCTGCTAGCTTCGGCAGTATAGATGTAGTCATGCACGTTAGTGTTTGACACGGTGCCCATAAACTTTCCTCTGCATGTTTTCTTTTTTTTTTTCCCGTGGTCACTGTATCAGCGCTGCTTCCGAGCACGAGGTTGCGGGATCGAATCCCAGCTACGGCGGTCACATTTTGATTGGGCGAAATATAGAAGCGCTGTGTGCCCGTTGAAGAATGCCATGTGGTCAATGTTACTCACGGGCCCTAAGTTAAGGCTTATCTAATAGCGTGCTGTAGCATATATGAGTAAGTTTTGCCCGTGCCATTATGAACAAAACTTCATTTCATTGTGGAAGCCGAATCGTTTACTTTCTTTTATTTTCTAAGATACCCAATTTTCTGTTCAGCATGCATTTAGTTCTCGCTTTCTACTACGTGATACATCCTGTGTTACTTCGGATAGTTATGCTATTGTAGCTGGCTCTTAGCGAAACAGTCACCCATTCGCGGCGCGCTTTGCAGGTAATCGAACGAAAATGTCAAGGCCACGCGAAGGCAGGAAAAGACACACGCCCCATACCCCCGGCCAAGTCGATACAGGGTGGAACGTGCCTTATCCGGCGCCTACGATCTTCCGGCGGATATTTAGAGCCCGCCGCTCGACGATTCTGTTTACTTTTGCGCGATGTCGACACCGTGCTCGCGCGTATGCGGCGTCCGCTAACGAACACGGCGACGTGAAATACACAGTTGAGGAAGTTGCCGTCGCGCGCTTCACCGCACTGCAGACGCTCGCGGGACGCTCGACTTCCAGGAGCGGTGAGGCCAACGCCCCGGAATCCGCCGCGGTGTTTTGTCTGCGTCATAAGCGCGGAAATATCCTTCCTTCCTTTTCCGTCAAACGAAATCGACAGAGTGAAGAGACAGCCGCAGCTTAGAAGCTAACCTTTATCAATTGGCGTGTTTTCAACACTCTCCGAGGTATACATTAGACAGCAAGGCGGGGAGCGATTTCGTTCCAGGAGCGCTAACCTGGACTCTGTCGAATATTATCAGGCTAGCTCCGATTGGCTCAAAATGCAAACATGGCGGAGTTTTAATGTCAAGCAAATTAACCTCCGCATAACGTCGCCAAAACAACACAGACTACGAGAGAAGTCGCATAGCGGACGACACTGCATTATTATTTTGTCCAGGTTGACGAGAGCTTTGCATTTACGCCCCGATCAGAATGTAGCTGCCGCAACAAGGAATCGAACAAGCGACCTTGTGCTTGGTATAGTGTAATAAACCATTGAGCCTCCACCGTGTAACACGGTGGAGACGGATACATCCGAGCTGCCTGTTGTATACAACCCCCCCCCCTCTCTCTCTCTCTCTCTCTCTCTCTCTCTCTCTCTGCGGCCCCAAAACTAAGCGAAAACACGAGACAGGAGATGGTAAATAAAATATTTACGGTTTAACCGAAGGGAAAAAAAAAATCACGTGGGCGCATCTGTTCCGCCCTGCAGGAGTTCTCTTCACGGCGCTATTTCAAGGGCACGGAGTCCGGGCGGGTACCGAAATAGACTGCCACCCCACTTCCTCCCCTTCGCCCTGTTTCAACATACCGGAACATGCATCTGCAGAAACGTGAGAAAGACGATAGAGACGACGCGGCTGCCGGCATCCCCACTCGAGCTTAAGTACATTGCCCCCGCACTTTGAAGAGCGATAGGCATATACAGGACAGACTCTCTCTCTCTTGTCTTCCTTTGTGTTATTATTATTTTCCCTGACTCCACGATCTTCAAATGCTTAAGCAGGCACTTCCACCTTTTTTTTTTTTTTTTCTTTTACGTACTGCTTTTGTCACAGCTTTGCGAGCCACGGCGTGTATGTGGATCAAACGTCCCGAGGCTGCGCCAGGCCTATGGGAGATGGCATAGAGGAGGGCTTCGAATTAACTGTGACCACCTGACGTTAACGAGCAGCGAACTGTCAATATACGCGGGCATACTGCATGTACAGCGTTGCGGTCGAAATGAAGCCCGCTATCTGGAGTCAAACCTGCGACCTATTACTCTGCGACACAAGGCCGCAGTGGCAATTCGATCACTACACCATGGAGGGTAGTTTTCACACGCATGACACGAAATAAATGAACGCAAGATAGATTAAAAAAAAAAGGGGGGGGGGAGCAATAAAAATGCCCTTTTCGCTACCGTGGGACATTTTTAACAGTGGATGCTAGTGTTGTTCCTTTCGTCCCTTTTTGTTGTGTTCGTGTTCTTTCGTACGCCTGCTCTTTAAACGCACAGGTTTACGACTCCCTGCCAACTAGCTGAGCTTTCCATCGTCCTTACTAAAGTTTAGCTCTCCGTTTGTGTCGTTCCTAAGGCATTAGAAGCGGACAACGCCACTAGCGATACGATCTCGCTTAGCGGGAACTCTCATATCTTCCGCACGAGTAATTACGTTGCGCACGTTTCCCTATCTGTACGCGGTTTTGTTATCTCGAAGTCTTAGCACGTGGAGTTTGAGCACGTGCAACGCCCATAGTGCCACCCTCCACGGGCGCAATCTCTAGGCTTATCGCTCCGCGGAGAAGCTGCATACAGGCAACGAGAAGATGCCGGAGGTCAGCCGTTGCAGTGCAGGGCCAAACGGCAAAAACGTTCCAACGCTCGCGGGTATACAACGCGCGTATCACGTGCGCGCGCGTATATGCGCGAGCCCGAAGAAAAAGCCTCAGCCGCCGATCACTACCGTATAGCGTTTTGCGGCGTGTTCGTACGACGTGCTGAAGTTTGTAGAGCACGAAAAGACAAGGACACGGAAAGACGCGCACACGCAGCGTCTGTGTGTACCACGTCTTTCTGCGTCCTTGACTTTTCGTGCGCCATAAGCTTATACCGGATCATTACCGTTTCTTTTAATCTTGCAAAGCCCAACGTGTCGTTTTTTGATACGCTGTATTTACCTCGAAATTTATACGTAAGCCCTTTAAGATTAACGCGAAAACCATAAGCATAGCGCTTTTCATAAAATGGGGGTACGTTTTAGTTGTGGACTCATCAGCAATCTATTAATTAATAAATTAGCATACTGATAACTTTACTCATCAGTCGTTCATTCACTTTTTTTTTCTTCTTCTTTGGTATGATTGTTCTCTTCACGGCCAGAAATAAATGTGAACAAGTCGTTTTAATGTTATTTGATGTGGAGTGGTGTTTGGCCTCTGTGGGGTTAAGCGAAGCTTTCTTAGCCTCTTGTACCCACATTGCTTGGAGGCCTGTCTGACCAAGGAAAGCAGGGCCGACCTGAGACGCAGCGCAATCAAAGGCGTTGACTCGGTGGCCCGATCCTGATACTAGCGCACGATAAGTGTCCTCGAAGGCATCCTAATGTGGCTTGCATAACGCGCAGCAACCCTCCAAGCATGCAATGTCACACGCACCCACACGCATCCATGTAGCATTGACCAAAAGCGCTAACCGATAAGCGCGTCCCCAGCAGCATACCTGAACAGGTCTCGGGAAGCTATTGCTTGACTTTGACAACGAACCTCTTATGGATTCTGTGCAACTTTTTTTTTCTTCTGCACACTAGCGAAGATGAGAGAGATGATGTCCTTTAGAAAGTGGAGCACACGCTGTCATTCGACCAGCCCGCACCGAATGGACGCGTAGCGATTATCCACGGTTAATGGCAGAGTCACATTATACGCTTATAGTTCACGCCTTCCGACTACGGAGGTGCAGAGCTTCCAAATGTCGCGGATCTACGGAAACTGCAGCACGGCAGCGTATAATCCGGCTTCGCCCCTCAGTGAAAACAGACCGCCGCGAGGCGACGCACTGAGAACCTGTGGCGTTTAAACCGGCGACGTCGAACTTTCGTCATCGTTTTGTGCGCACAACCTAACTCTGTCCGCGTGAGCTTACCGGAGAGATGTCGGTACGCCACCATGACGTAACAGAGAAATATATCAAAACGCATGCTACCAGCGACGCGCGCTTCACATGTCGGCTATATAGCATGCGTCTTACTGCCCCGACAATGGTTGCGAACGGCTGCCATGGACGATGAGAAGTAACTAAGTTTGGCTGACGCACTGTTTATGCGTTGTTCACCGACGCCTCAGTACGAGGTTATACAAAAGAAATAAGGGTGATCCAGAAAACTATCCGAACGCCCTTCGAGACAACAGGAATAGCAAGGAGAGCATACACTGTGTTGCGTTTCGCCTGCGACACGTGGTTTTGCCGGCGCGACTGCGGCGGGGCGGCAGACATTTTGGCCCGATCGTCGTCGCCGCAACACTCATCGCCAGGTGTTTCCAGGCGCGACTGCGGCGATGCGACCGCCTAGGGATCTCGTTCCAGTCATTGTGCCCGAAACAGGCGATGCCAAAGCAGGGACCATCCTCTCATTACAGTCATTGTGTCCGACCGGCAGCGCCACGACAGGGTGCTACGAGATCGTGCTCGACATGGTGCTACGGCATCGCTACGACAGTGTGCGTCACCATTAGCCCATTGTACATTCACGTGCTCGTCTTTTGAGGGGTTCCTTCTTGCCCTCAGCTGCGAGAGTATAAAAACAGCTGCCCCCGGACGCAAAAAGGAGGGCTCCGATTTCTTCTGTTGAGTGAAGTGCTCTCCCGTCTCTCTACTACGGTCAAACCTGACCGCCAACTCTTTGCGATGTTAAAATAAACAAGTTGTTTCGTTGTTACCAGTCGACTCATGCTTTGCCGGGACCTTCGGATGCTTCCAGTTGTACCCCAGGCCGCCAGGCCAACGCTACCCTTGGGGCTTGCGACCCAGGTACAACCACGGGCGTCAGCGCCGAGTTCCCAACAGATCGTACCAGCAGTCGGATCCCAAACATCTGGTTGGCAGCGGTGAGATCACCTCCGACTTCAAACAACTGTCTGCCAGCGGCGAGATCGCGACAACGGAGGCCAGCAGCAAAGAGATGCAGTTGACAGTATGCTGAGCAGCTCAACGACGATCCGGGAGCAGTGCAACGAGCCCTGTGTGACGACTGGTTGCCTGCAGCGGAACGACTGCGCGGAATTCCTGCCTGCGAGGTTTGGTGAGTGCGGGACTTTCTTCTTCTGAGCTTTGCCAGGCTTTTGTTAGTGTTAGAAACAGAGCTGGTAATTGTGGTTGTCGTTGCTGCCGGGTTAGTTTGCGGCAAGACAATAGTAAGCAGTAGAGAAAGCAGCATTCAGAGCAGCCATGGATTTGAAGTCGTTGCGCAAACCGAAATTGTTGGAGCTTGCAAGAGAGTTGGGTCTGGATGTCTCAGACAAACTAAGAAAACCAGAACTGATAAAGGCTATTCTTGAGTTAGAGGCTGAGGATGACGAGCTGTCGGAATGCCTTGAGACCATTGAAGAGAGAGAGACTGCAAAAAGACAGGAGCGCGAACTTAAAGAACAAAAAGAAAAAGAAGAGCGTGAACGTAAAGAACAGAAAGAGCGAGAGCAACAAGAGCGTGACCGTCAACACGCTTTGGAAATGAAGCGTCTTGAGGTAGAGATGGAACGCGCTCGTAATGGAAGTCAGGCACACGGTGCAGGAGAACGCGTATTGTTCAAAATGACGGACCTGATGCGGCCGTTTAAGCTTGGAGAGGACATTGGTTTGTTCCTGGTTAACTTTGAGCGAACGTGCGAGAAGCAGGGGTTCTCTCGGGAAACGTGGCCACAGCGCTTGCTCACTTTGTTACCCGGCGAGGCGGCCGACGTAGTCGCTCGCTTGGATAGAGAGGAAGCAGAGGATTTCGACAAAGTGAAATCGAGTCTTCTAAAAAAGTACCGGCTGTCTGCGGAGGCGTTCCGTCGGAAGTTTCGGGAAAATGAGAAAGGCAGAAGTGAGTCATATACAGAGTTTGCGTATAGGCTTATGTCGAACATGCAGGAGTGGCTCAAAGAAGAGAAAGCGTTTGGTGACCACGATAAAGTTCTGCAGTGTTTCGGGCTAGAACAGTTTTATAGTCGGTTACCGGAGAACGTGCGATACTGGGTCTTGGATAGGCCAGACGTTTGTACGGTGGCTAGAGCCGCTGAGCTAGCCGAGGAGTTTGTGACGCGTCGAGCTCGCGGAGCTAAGGACGGTCAAAAGGGTGAATTTGGCTCGAAGTTTGAGAGGCCGAAGTTCACGCCCATGAGATTAAAGGGGGACACGCGTAGTGCGGATGCGAGCGAAAGCAGTCCGACCAAACGTAAAGAGACGGCGGCAGCCAAACGCAGAAAGCGGTTCGAGATGAGGCGAGCGCGCTTGTGTTATACGTGCCAGAAGCCGGGTCACTTTTCGGCGCAGTGTCCGGAAACAACACCAAAAGTTGTGTTTTTTTCAATAGGCAGCACTGACGAGAACATGAAGCTTCTCGAGCCTTACATGCGAGACCTCCTCGTGAACGGGAAAGAGTGCCGAGTGCTTCGCGATTCCGCAGCTACGATGGATGTAGTTCACCCGTCTTACGTAGAACCCCATATGTTCACGGGCGAGTGCGCATGGATCAAGCAAGCCGTGGAAGCTCATAGCGTGTGTCTGCCGGTAGCAAAAGTGCTTATTGAAGGACCTTTCGGAGCGCTTGAGACAGAGGCGGCAGTGTCATCTATGCTGCCACCCCAGTACCCGTACCTATTTTCAAACAGGTCCGATCACCTCCTGCGCGAGAAGGGGCTTTTGTTTGGTGAAGCTAGTGTTCAGGCCTTAACCAGATCGAAGGTTCGGGAGCTCGCTGCAAAGGCGGTAGTTGCGGGGCCGACGTTATCAAACAACGAAAAAGGGTCAGAGGCGCAGCAAGCTGATATTCCGAGCACGCCCGAACTGAATAAACTTGAGTCTGTAACGTTAAAGGCGCCAGATACTGGAGAGGAAATGCCCGACACGGGAAAGTTAGAAGAGCTATCTACTGATTTGCTCATCGCGCCTACGTCAGACGGACTTGATAGGTTGCTAAAAGTCAGCCGGACGGCTTTGATAGCCGAGCAAAAAAAGGATGGCAGCCTGGAAAACGTGCGCTGCAATGTCAAAGAAGGTATCGCCAGGAAAACTGCGCGTTTTGTGGAAAGAGGTGGAGTCCTGTACCGGAAGTATCTAGACCGCCGAGGAGTGGAGTTCGATCAGCTGGTCGTGCCTCAATGCTATCGTCAGGATCTGTTGCGCTTGTCACATGGGGGTTCGTGGTCCGGACACCTAGGAGTTAAGAAAACTAAGGACCGTCTCTTGCAAGAGTACTATTGGCCAGGGTGTTTTCGGGACGCAGACCATTTCGTGAGGACATGTGACACTTGTCAGCGGGTGGGCAAACCAGGGGACAAATCAAGGGCGCCGTTGAAATTGGTACCTATCATAACGGAGCCTTTTAGACGGCTCGTTATTGATACTGTGGGACCTCTGCCGGTAACAGCCACGGGGTACAGACACATTTTGACTGTGATCTGCCCAGCGACAAAGTTCCCTGAAGCAGTGCCGCTTAAAGAACTCAGCTCAGTTGAGATAGTTAATGCACTACTGTCCATATTTGCGCGAGTTGGTTTCCCTGCGGAAATCCAATCAGATCAGGGCACAGTGTTTACTAGCGCTTTGACGACAACTTTTCTCGAAAGGTGTGGGGTAAAGCTGTTACACAGCTTAGTGTACCACCCACAGTCGAATTCCGTTGAGAAGCTCCACTCCGTCATGAAGCGCGTGTTGAGAGCGTTGTGTTTTGAACATCGAACTGACTGGGAGCTGTGTCTGCCTGGGGTGATGTTTGCTTTAAGGACCGCGCCGCATGCGGCTACGGGGTTTTCGCCAGCTGAACTGGTGTACGGTCGCTCGCTTCGATCTCCGCTTCGCATGCTTCGAGAATCGTGGGAAGGTAGGGGCGACGACCCAGTCGTGGTGGAGTACGTGCTTAAGCTCCTCGAACGCTTAAGAAGGGCACAGGAGTTGTCAGGTGAAGCAATGGCAAAGGCCCAGCAGAGGGCCAAGGTTTATTATGATCGGACAGCCAGGGCCCGTCGTTTTGAGGTTGGCGATGAGGTCATAATATTGCGCACATCGCTAAACAACAAACTAGACGTGCAGTGGGAGGGCCCAGCACGAATTGTTCAGAAACTGTCGGACGTTAACTACGTGGTAAGTCTGCCAGGAAAGCGGAAAGCACAGCAAGTTTACCACTGTAATCTGCTCAAACCTTATAGACAACGGGAAGCAGTGGTGTGCATGATGATAAACGTTCCTGAAGAGCTTCCAGTCGAGCTTCCGGGACTAGGCTCAGTGACGAACAGGGAAGACACCGGTCAAGTCATTAGTGACCTTATCAGTAAAGCACCGCTGTCGCCCGAGCAGAAAACCGAATTACACCAGCTATTACAAGAGTTTCAAGGTCTGTTCTCTGAGAGGCCTGGTAGGACTTCTGTACTTACTCATGATATAGAACTTACCTCCACAGAGCCAGTACGATCCAAGGCGTATCGGGTGTCACCCCGCCAGAGCGATATTATGGAGGCTGAGGTAAAGAAAATGCTACAGCTCGGTGTTATTGAGGCAGGTGAGAGTGATTATACCTCCCCTTTGATTTTAGTTGAGGTACCGGGCAAGGAACCTCGTCCTTGCGTCGACTACCGCAGGCTTAATTCCATCACTAAGGATCAAATTTATCCGATCCCTAACATCGAGGAGCGCCTTGAGAAAGTTAGTAGCGCTCAGTTTATTTCCACCCTAGATCTTGTCAGGGGTTATTGGCAGGTTCCACTTACAGAAGAGGCTAGTAGGTATGCGGCGTTCATTTCACCAATGGGAACATTCCGTCCTAAAGTGTTGAGTTTTGGTTTGAAGAACGCGCCATACTGTTTTTCAAGTCTCATGGATAAAGTGTTGCGGGGACAGCAAGAATTCGCTTTACCGTATCTAGACGACGTAGCGATATTCTCCGCATCCTGGTCTGAGCATATGGCACACTTGCGGGCAGTGCTAACCCGCCTGCGCGAAGCGGGCTTGACAGTCAAGGCTCCTAAGTGCCAGATAGCACAGGCCGAGGTTGTCTACCTCGGTCACGTGATTGGTCAGGGTCGTCGCCGCCCCTCTGAAATAAAAGTGGCCGCTGTGCGAGACTTTCCGCAACCGCGCACCAAGACCGATATTCGGTCGTTCTTGGGTGTCGCCGGCTACTATCAGAGGTACATCCCTAGGTACTCTGATATCGCGGCTCCCCTGACGGATGCTCTAAGAAAGACAGAGCCTCAAACAGTCGTCTGGGACGAGACCAAGGAAAGAGCTTTTAGCGCCCTAAAGAGTGCCCTAACAAGCCAGCCTGTGCTACGATCGCCAGACTATACAAAAGGGTTCATTGTTCAGTGCGATGCTAGTGAGCGAGGCATGGGCGTTGTACTGTGCCAACGGGAAAATGGAGAAGTAGAACACCCCGTCCTGTATGCTAGTCGTAAGCTGACCAGTCGTGAGCAGGCGTATAGCGCCACCGAGAAAGAGTGTGCGTGTCTCGTGTGGGCCGTTCAGAAATTGTCATGCTATCTAGCCGGCTCGAGGTTTATCATTGAGACGGATCACTGCCCTCTCCAATGGCTGCAGACCATCTCTCCCAAAAATGGCCGCCTCCTGCGCTGGAGCCTCGCTTTACAACAATATTCCTTTGAGGTGCGTTACAAAAAGGGGAGTCTCAACGGTAACGCCGATGGCTTAAGTCGAAGCCCCTAACGTAGGAATCAGCCTCAAAATTGTTTGTTACTGATGTTTTTCTTCCTGAGGCAGGATTTTTTTTTAACATATTGCTTTTGTTTAGTGTTTCAAAGTGATGATATGCTTTCTAGTGCAATTTTTCAATTTATGGACGCGTTCTGAGTGATGCTAGACTACTGTAAGGAACTAGGCAGTGGTATAAAAAGGGGAAAGAGCCTGGCAGGGCTTAGTGAGGGTTGTGCCGTGCTTGCTGACTGAGCGGTTGAGTTTCAGCGTAGTTCTAACGCTTGCCGGGAACGAGAACAAAAATGTGAACTCTCCCGAAGTCACTTTGCAGTGTCCCGTGCGAACCTGAACAAGAGAACGAGGCCTTCTCTGTGCGCTGCGCTCAAGAAACGTCGAGGGACGCCCGACTTCGGTTATGAGCATCATCGAGCGACATCCCTCCGGACAGCGGATGCAGTCCCCTGTCCATCGGGATCTCCTTCCCCCGGCGGGGCGGTCTGTTGCGTTTCGCCTGCGACACGTGGTTTTGCCGGCGCGACTGCGGCGGGGCGGCAGACATTTTGGCCCGATCGTCGTCGCCGCAACACTCATCGCCAGGTGTTTCCAGGCGCGACTGCGGCGATGCGACCGCCTAGGGATCTCGTTCCAGTCATTGTGCCCGAAACAGGCGATGCCAAAGCAGGGACCATCCTCTCATTACAGTCATTGTGTCCGACCGGCAGCGCCACGACAGGGTGCTACGAGATCGTGCTCGACATGGTGCTACGGCATCGCTACGACAGTGTGCGTCACCATTAGCCCATTGTACATTCACGTGCTCGTCTTTTGAGGGGTTCCTTCTTGCCCTCAGCTGCGAGAGTATAAAAACAGCTGCCCCCGGACGCAAAAAGGAGGGCTCCGATTTCTTCTGTTGAGTGAAGTGCTCTCCCGTCTCTCTACTACGGTCAAACCTGACCGCCAACTCTTTGCGATGTTAAAATAAACAAGTTGTTTCGTTGTTACCAGTCGACTCATGCTTTGCCGGGACCTTCGGATGCTTCCAGTTGTACCCCAGGCCGCCAGGCCAACGCTACCCTTGGGGCTTGCGACCCAGGTACAACCACGGGCGTCAGCGCCGAGTTCCCAACAGATCGTACCAGCAGTCGGATCCCAAACAACTGCAATTCTCTCCGAAAGATAGGCGGCCGTAAAGCTACGCAACTATAGTGAAATAACAGCGATAGCGAAACGACTATCGCCCGATCTTCGCTTTCTCTCTAAAGCGAAGCCCTGCTGCTATTCTCTCGGCGAGAAACCGCCGCGATGGCTCGGTGGATTTCTGCCGAGCACAAGGTGTCGGGTTCGATTCCCAACCGCGGCGGCCGCATTCGATTGCGGGCGGAATGCAAAAGCACTCGCGTTGCGTGTTTTGGGTGCACATTAAGGCATGCGAGGTGTTTTAAAAAATCGCAGAATCCTTCACTACAGCGCGCAGACTCGGCACGTTTGGCGCTGCACTTCGTTTTTATTCTCAAGTAAGCCCATTATTCTATCTCGTGTAGTCTGGCATCGTCGCAGCGGGTCGCAGATAGATCTACGTGCCGGGACGGGGGCGTGCGGAGCTTCAGGTGTCCGAGAAATTATCATACAACCCCGCTGCTAGGAACCGGCGCCGCTGTAGGCGACTGCGACCACGTACCCTCGCTTCGCCTCTTACGAATGCACTTCTTCACGCCAGCCGCGCGTGCCTTTACTCTGTTTTTCTTCTCGTTTTAATCTTCAATTCCGCTCAACGGAGGACGTACACCTACTCGTTCGTTCGCCCAACCGGTCTCCACCGCCACCACACCTCAACACCCACGGGTCGACGCTGCATGGCATTGCTGCGCGTCGCTGCAATGCACCGTGGAGCATCTCTCGGCGCTTCGCGGTATTACGAAACTGATTTTCCTCTTTTTTTTTTTTTCCTGCGTGTGTCCCGGCGCAGCACCTTCAACGCCCACGGTAACATTTTTTATTACATTTCTGGGGAAGTGCGCGCAACTTCGTGCAACGGTCAGCGCAAACTGCCGCGCGCACAACGTCTTTCCAAGAACAGCGTTCTTCTGCCTGTCGTCGTGTGTTACAGCGAACGAGCGATCGAACGAGCGCGCGCTGGCAAGCGCAAGGATGGATATCGGCCGCGCGAACATTCCTCGCGTGAAACGCGCGTTTCGACCCCGCAGTGTAAACAGCGGAAGTGCTCGTTCAGCGGAGCATCTCTGCCGGCCAGCTGCCCACACTGAAGGAGGAGGAGGAGACGGGAGGGAGGGGGCCTGGAGTAGACTGTCTCTCCTTCCAGTTCTCCCTCACCCAATTCGACGGCCAACTGACATACTGGCGTCCCGCTGCTAAGCACAAGGTCGCCGGTTCGATACCCAGCGGCGGCGGCCGCATTCCGATGGAGTGGAACGCGAGAACGTCACTGTTCTAACATTTGGGTGCGTGTTGAAAAGAACACCCTCAAGGCGGCCAAATCAAAGTAACCTATGTAATACGGCGCCTCTCGTCACCTCAGGCATTCTTGTTTTTTCGACGTTAACTCAAACCGACCGATCGGTCGGTTTTCCCTTCCCTCGAGAAGGAAACACATCAGTCTCTGCCTAAAGCCCAGCTGCCTCAAGCTTGCTAACACGAGCGGAAAACTAGTTGCGCCAACCACGCAGGTGCGAAAACACCGAGCAGGCGGAAACGCATTTCGTTGACTAAAGAGGAAAACAAATTCTTTTCCGTGCAGCAAAGGACTGTAAACAAAAGAAAAGAAATAAAGCGTGACTTATCGCTATTTCTTAGAAGGGGCCCCACGTGCAACCGTCCTGCGTAGTGGAAGTTTTTAACGCTGGTCAGGAGAATGCAGCAACTTCGGCACAGCATGACTCCCTCGAACGATTCTCCACGAAGTTTCGACAACAAACGTATGCAGTACACTGCCACGTCATCCATTTACCCTGAGGGAAAGTTCATAAACAAAAGTTTACAAACCAGTACCGACGACTACGCGGGCAGTTGTTGTTTGCACTAAATGCGCCCAAAGCCCCGCCACACATTCGCGAAGTCCCGCCCTGCAGCCTGCGAGAGCGACGGCCGGCGGAAGGGGACGCTAGATGCAGCCGCCGTCCAAAGTATACGACAGTGCCCTCTTTATTCTTGTTTTTTCATCAGCATCTTCATGGGGTTGCGCCCTCAAAAAAGTTTAAAAGAGAACAACAAAACGCGCTCACGAGTGGCAAAAAGCGCGGTGCGTAACCTTGACGGCGAGGCTCGAATTCTCTTCGAGCAATAGCCTCGCGCGCGGCTGACGTACGCGCAGCTCAGCAGCTTGCGCGGATAAGTTAAGGAGGCGCGCCGTTTCTGTATACCAAGGCAGCGAGGGGTCAAGAAGCCGTGGTTCACGGACACACACACGGACACGCACGCACGCACGCACACACACACACACACACACACACACACACACACACACACACACACACACACACACACACACACACACACACACACGCACACGCACACGCACACACACACACACACCGCGATGCTATATAGCTACAGATGCATCGTATAATCTTGCCGCACGCTATGCACATGCGTTTCGTTTAGATTCTACAAAAAAGATAATCCTGGTTAATATATAGGCTCGCGTAGCATTTGTCAAAGGACACGAAGTCACTTGGAGGTTGGGTGCTGCTATGAGGGCCTGACGGGATCCGGTCTTGTCTGTGTGGCACATGGGACTAGACGCATCTGGGGGGAGAGAGCGCAAGTTAAGCTCCCTCACCGAGTGTTCTAAACTCTACTGATTAGCTACAAAAATGCTATACACGTCCCGGAGTCGGGCACAGTCAGGTGCTCATTCACATCGTTCCTTTGACGAAGGCAATGCCGTCACATACCCATGATTTTGCGACGCCAATTGATATTTGGTGATGCACCACCTTAGCAACGGGCGCCTTGATGCGAGCGCTAGTTTGGGGATCTCCAGTGAACAAGGATGCACCGAGTGAACACCGCGAGCAAAGCTGTGCCCCGTGGCCACACTATGTGTGCACTTTTCTTCTTTTTCTTTTTCACACGTTCCATACGTTTTTCATACGTCTCTCATAGGTTCCCCTGAATCAAAAGTGTTGCCTTACTTTCTTCAACATTTTACACATTCATTCATTCATCCATTCATTCAGCGGTTCACAATAAAGTAATACCAGACGTTTGCATAGTGACGAGATGGCGATACTGTTATGGGAAGCAATATTGTTTCTCGAGCCGGAAGGGCCTTCAGTAGATACCGCTGTAACTGTGGGCGGCGGCAGAGAGGAGCACCGCGGCAGCTGTAACCGCTGCTCGAGTGAAAGAGACGCGCGCTTACGTCACCGGTGGGAAACGAAACGTGCACGCAGGGGCACTGCGCCGATCACGCAACCACGCCGCTGGGGCACTGCATGCTTACGGCGGCTTGCGAGAAGCGAAGCCACACCGCTGCTGCGTCGCGCGGCTGACAAAACTGTTGCAGTGTGCACTGCGCCGGCAGTGGAGGTCGGCGGTGGAACTGCAGCCGCCATGCCAAGTATGCATGCAGGCTTCCCACATACGGCGACCGCAAACGTCGTTTTTGCGTGGCGGTGTGCGAGCATCCGAAATTTCGAATACGAATCGAACGCGAATATTCGGCATCGAAGCAGAAACAGCTCGACGAGGACAAAACAGGAATTGCAGCAGTCTTAAAAAAACAACAAGAAAAGCACTGACGTCGTGCCTTCTTATCCCTGTTTCTTTCGTCCACCGACTTGTCCCACTCGCAATTTCTCGAATATATATGAGAACTATATAGTGGCTCCGAATGCCAAATCGAATGTCGCATATATGTGTGCTTCTACAGGTGGAAGAAATATATGTATCATAAAGATAGCTTGAAGAGAGAGACGGAAAAAAATACAACCATTCCACTCTGCGAAGATGGAATGGCAGCGAAAGCTGACGACAGTCAAAGCTCTCAAACGAAACGCAAAGCGCTTTCGCTGCCATTCCACCTTCACAGAGCGGAATGGTTGTCATTTTTTTGCGTTGCGAGTCTGGCGTCGTTGCTCGTTCGGAGATGCCCGGGCTCGTGACTGTCGTTTTCGTTCAGCAACGCGGGAACGTTTTTCGTCGGTGGTCGTTTCGCGTCGGCGCCGTTTACATTCTCGTTGCTGCTCCATTCGGCGCTCCTCGCACGCATGTTGCTCTTCAAGGGTACGAACTACACGTGTCCGCCCCATCGACAACGTAGCTGTTTTTAGCGCCGATACGCTTATATACTGCGATAACCATTACGTCACTATTCACGGCAAGCGTTCTAATCTGTTTACGCATTTTGACATCTGCGCCGCCGCACTCCACCCGTATGGGTTTGTTAGAAATCACTAAGTCCGTTTCTGTTGCCGGACGCCGAAAAAACTACGGAAGGTTAGTCATATATAGCTTTCGCTGTAAAAATAAACAGACTTTCGTCGTTCGATATGCGCATCGGTGTTGTTATAGAGGACAGCTCGCATATTAGCAAAAGGTGAAACGGTCACCCCAGTTCCTTGCCCGCTTACAGCGGGCTCTTTAAGCGGCCGGTTGATTATAAGCTGGTGCCCTTCTTGTGACCAGGCAAGGGTCCAACAACTATATATATAAAACATATATATTCGGCAATGACCAAATAATCGAAGAAAAAAGTCGAGTATCGCGCAGACACCTGATTTGTATTCGAAACTTCCCATTCCCGCGCACCCCCTGCGTCTTTTCTTTCAACGAGGACGAAAAAAACAAACCGAAAGCAAGCGGCTGGAGGACCGACAAGATCTGTATGCACACGAGGTAGCCCGCATTGAGAGAGAGAGAGAGAGAGAGAGAGAGAGAGAGAGAGCTTGTTTCCATCTTAGTAGACGCCATGCGCATGCACTGCGACCCATCCATCGGCTCCCTTTCGTTCACCCCCCACCCTCTTTTTTTTTCATTCCTTTTTATTTGTCTTTTATGTCTTTCCCCTGCTATGTCTGTCGAACAGTTCCGCGTCGCCCAAAACAAGCTCCCCCACGCAGACAAGCGCGCATCGTGTGCTATTCTGAAGCTTCGCGCGAACGCTTCCCCTCGGCGCCGTTATGCCGTGCGCCTTTACAGCTTGAGCGTTGCTTCTACGTGGAGTACGATTATGCAGATATATTCACAACGTGCAACTAGATTAGGAGACGAAAATGGAGTTGGGCAGGCCTGTAATGCCTAGAACAGGTAAGTGGTGATCTATCAGGGCAATCGTAGAATGGCTGCCAAGGGAAGCGAAACGCCGCCGAGGGCGGCAGATAATTGATGCTAAGTATCAATTAATTCGTAAGTATACGCAAACATTCAGTTAGCTCAGGCAGTACATAAAGGCTACGCATTGACAGTCGTCATTCAGACCGCAAGGACGAAGCGTAAGTATGAGCATGAAGGTGTGTAGAAGGCGCAATACTGTATACACTCTTGGAACGAAGGGAGTGATCAAGCTTCTTTATGAGGGAGTGACTCTCCTAAATTGAGCCAGATTCGGGACAAGTGATTACTCTCGCAGAAAGGAGTTTCATGCACTCAATCGCCTTACGGGCCTGTGGAAAAATGACGCCTTGAAGGCCGTGGTCTTTGTGGCGAAAGACAGCAGCCGATGCAGACATGTTATACATGTGAACAAAGCGCTCTCTGAAAGTGATCGATGGCTGTTTCTAGAGTGAATATGCCCTTCATAGGAGGACACAATTTAGACACAATTGATCGTTATCTCATACAAGCGGCTTAGTGATAGCGCCACACGAATCCACCGCCGAATAAATGGTTGCGTGCGTGTGCGTGCGTGTGTTTATCTTTTTAACCACCTTGAAAAAAGTCACTATGGGTGCTACATCACTGCGATTCCGCACAGTGCAACTTCCACTTTCTCTCAATGTTACACGCACTGAAACGGCGCAGTGAAAGACTAGCGAATTTGTTTTTGTTCGTAATTAAGACTTCAGAATGACCATCATTGACCAGCCGCTTCATACGTAATACGATACGATTGCTATCATGATTGGCAGATGCCTGCTCTATACGAACCGCTCCAGCATACATGAACTTCGTTTATTACAATTGTGCTGCTCCTATAATTATGTGTAATTCCATAACATTGTTTATGTCAATGTTAAGTACTCGTATCTAGAACATTTGAAGGCGAAATTCTAGTGGGAAACTTTCGTTGAGGTTACGCGGAACAAACTGTACATATAATCTGTTACAAGTTAACAAGGGCTGGTACCACAGTCGACAAGTATCAAAATCAGCAACGAAATTCGTCAAACTATATAGCAATAAATCTGGCCACACTACAGCCACGACTGAGGAAAAGTCATACAGGCAAGCTGTGAGCTTAAATGACAGCAACAGATTGCGTACTCCGTGTCGCTCACTGAATGTGTGCAAGACTTAATTCCAACTGATGAAGCGAAAGCGGAGGTACTGTGTTTTAACGCGACACAGGATACACTTTCGTATATGTATGACAAGGGCACGCTGCTGTTGTAGGGCAAAGCATGTAACAAGCTGTTTAGAATTCGATCATCATCATCATCATCATCATCATCATCATCATCATCAGCCTGGTTACGCCCACTGCAGGGCAAAGGCATCTCCCATACTTCTCCAACAACCCCGGTCATGTACTAATTGTGGCCATGTCATGCCTGCAAACTTCTTAATCTCATACGCCCACCTAACTTTCTGCCGCCCCCTGCTATACGCTTCCCTTCCCTTGGGATCCAGTCCGTAACCCTTAATGACCATCGGTTATCTTCCCTCCTCATTAAATGTCCTGCCCATGCCCATTTCTTTTTCTTGATTTCAACTAAGATGTCCATTAACTCGCGTTTGTTCCCTCGCGTTTGTTCCCACAAGTCTGCAGCGGTGGCGTAGAGGTAGAACACCCGCCTCGCGTGCAAGAGGTCCGTGGTTCGAATCCCGGTGCCGGCAATTTTCCACCGGATTAAAAAAAAATCCGCGTGTTGATAAAATTGCACAAACAGGCCTGGAGTGTGGCCTGATCCCGGTGACCAGAACCGGCAACGCACCCTGGTGCAGTACTTGGCCACAACCTCCTATATGAACACAACAATCAAATTCGATAATACTGGTAGTTATATACGGAAATGTCCCGGGGGGCGCCCACTACCGTTGTCAGAAGACCCCGATAAAGTATCCTATAGGGAGCGCAGCCACATTTTCTCACAGTAGCAACCAATCGGGCGCAAGCACAGTAGCCATATTTGGCATACTTGCCCGACGGCCTTCGACTCGCTGTAAGTAACTCCGCTTTGAAGTGAGAGCGAACTTGAATGTGAGTGCGAGCAAGTTTCAACGAGCGTGACTGGGCGCGATTTCGAGCGTACATAGTGCGTGCTGACGAGTGCAGGTGTACACGGATGTGAGCGCACATACGCAGACAAAATATTGGTGAGTGCGACTGAGTGGAGTGATTTTTCCAAGCGGCTAGCCCGCGGTGAACAGACAGAGAAACCGGATGACTTATGCAGACAGACAGCGGACTCATAAATACGTTTCTCGAGCGCATGCAACAAGCACGTGCAGTGATCACCTGTACAGGTTGCGACGAACGTCGCGACAGTCCACACACGCGGAGGCAGTTGTTAACGGCATCCACCGCGGAAGGCTCAGCTTTCCACGCACAGCATGCCGGGCGCACGCTGAGAAACGTATACGCGCTCTACACACAATGTACACTATGTAGGCAGTGTGATTCGCATGCGGTATTCGTGGCGTAACAATAGGGCGTACGAACGATCAGGCGGCCGCTGTGATGTTCGTGCCGCTGGCAAATCCTCCAGACGCCATGCCCGTGCTGTTATCGGGGAGCGGCCAAATTCCAAGCGCCGATCACCGCTCGCTCGCTCGCTCACTCACTCACTCACTCGTGTTCAGCAGCCAAACACCGTAATCACTAAAGGCGCCTAAGTGAGTCACTTGCAGGTCGTTCATTTGTGCGAGAACTACCCTATACACCGACAAACCTTCATGTTCTTGTGCTCATTACATGTAATTACTGTCAGCGCAGAATGCAATGGATTCACGCGAGCATTAGTTAACACTGAGTGCAAGAGATAGATAGATAGATAGATAGATAGATAGATAGATAGATAGATAGATAGATAGATAGATAGATAGATAGATAGATAGATAGATAGATAGATAGATAGATAGATATCTCGCATGACCTAAAAGCTGAAATGTCATTCGATCTATGACAACGAAATCAATAATTGGACATATCGTCTGGTCGGGAGGTAGAATGACAACATCATTTTGGTCGGCGTTCTCTTAACTGTCTTTCTAATATGAATCCACGACAATAGTATACCTTCTGGACCCTGTAGAGTTTAGAAATACTTCGGACTGTCCTCATCGAGCACGGAGTCTAGAACCTGATGTGACCTTTGAACGCTGATAACGTTCAAAGACCGGATATATGTCTATAGCAGATGCCCACGAACTCAAGAAGCGGCTGCCGAACGTATAAAGCTCAAACGCACATATAATGGCTTGACGGTATACTCATTGCGGCCATTGGCGACGGCTGCAAAGCTGTTTCCCCGGCATTCTCCGCGGTGCTCTACACACGGCAGTTGAATGCAGCAGACGTCTTCGGTGCTAAACTTCTACACGGGTGTCGCTCTCGACAGAAGAGCGGTCCGCAGACAAACGAGCTATCCAGAGTACACGTACAGTTGGCATTGACAACGCGCCGAGAGCGCTTCTGCGCTCCAACTCATCCTGCGTGCGCTATTGTCTACATACAACGTGTGAGGGCGCAGAAATACGCGCACTATAACCCGATCGCCGCCCGCGTATATTGCACCTCGCCTCTCTTGTATACTGCTGAACGTCGGGGCTCCATTTCTAAGAATTTCGCGTTTTCCGCCTAACTTGCGTGCGAGCAGTACAGAGTGAAACTCGCCTGAGTAAATAGATTGCCCCACGTGTAGGAAATTAAACGACTAACCAAGCCAGGTCGCAGGGCGATGAGGCGAAGGTCGATGCAAATTTCGAAAAGAAAAATAAAAAAAACACCAAAGGCTCTGTAGAGTGCACTCGTCCTGAGGTTTCGCCCACGAAGCGGTAAAATGAACATTATTCGGAGTCGTACATAAGCCGGCACACTCTAAGGACAAAAGAGGAGTGTTGCTGACTCCCTTTGCGTAAGTTACTACACTCTTAAGCAAAATTGCACCTTTCGGGTCGTATCTTGCCACGCAACAATAATCGTCGTCTGTCTTGTCCGCATTTCCATCCTTCAACGCTGCGAGCCCAGAACTTCCAAGTCCGGACGATATGTGCGAGTTATCAGCATGCCAGAGCATTCTCGACAGGAAAGTAGGGAGCGCAGCGTTTTCGAGAAAGGAAACGCAAGCAAGACAGATGGCGATTATCGTTGTGTGGCAAGATACGACCCGAAGGGTGTACATTTGTCTAAGAGTGTATACACTTTACTCCGACTTCGAGATTTATCGCACTCCTCTGTGGAGGAGGTCCATTTTCACATCGGACCCACGCGGGGTGAACTTATGCACTTATCGCTGTGTAAACGTGCGCTGTAAAAAACAAGTCAAATGCGGGTGTTGGTGAACCCTTCGAAAAGAGTCGCCGACACTCAATTTCGTTCTTACGTTTGCACACTGTGGGGCTTACCTTGGCCCCAAGAACAATCGTCATCGATTTTTGCGTGCATTTCCTTTCTTTGGCGCTGCGTTGCCGGTACTTTCAGATCACGAACATACGCCTGCATAAGCGCAACATGGCGTTGCTGATAGTAAAGTATATATAGTGGGCGCACAGTGTTAAATAAACGAAGCGCGCGAGATTGATAACGATTATTGTTGGGGACAAGATAATCCCAAATGACTTAATTTTTCTTTCTTCTTTCGTTTTTTTTTCTTTTTTTTATATAGAAAGTTCTGAAAAGGCGTCGTTACCTAATATGCTACAATGTTCCCGCAAATACAAGTACAATGAACTCCGCACAACTGATTTCCTTTCTTTCTTATTTTATGTCGTATAGAACAACGCGGCAAGTTAAAAACTACGTCAGTGTGAGGAAAAAGAGGGGCTCTTCCACGAACGTGTGACATCGCCTTTGTTCAACCGAAAAGCTGCCTGTCGCTTCGTTCTCTCTTTGTCTCTCTCCCTCTCTGGCGATCTGATCTGTTAAACTGCACAAGGCGCTGGGCGGCTTGTTCCAGTGACTCTTTCAACTATAACCCAAGCAATCAACACGCAGCCTCACGACCGTGGCTACCCACTATACTTTGTGCGTAATTGTGCATCCGGCGTGTTCCACACGGTCACACAGGTGCTCCGGATTATGTATGCCACATCGGCCCCCACGTGAAGTCTGAGAACAACGGCCAACAAATGAGTCGACAAAGAAGGCTTCTCCCGCCTTTTTTTTTTTTTTTTCCAAGAACACTGTAGTTCGAAAACGATTACTCCGCAGGTCGTCGCCCATCATTATAGGAACCAACGAAAAAGAGACGACGCGAAGAACAGTACAAGGGCGGCGCAATAATGGGGTGCCACCGAGCTGTGGGATGCATAGCAGTGAAGCCGCGCTGCTGACTCGCCCAGTTCACTGTTGCGGCAAAAGGTTATACGCAGGACAACCCGAGTTAGCGCGTTAAAAAAAAAAAAAAAAAGAACTTATCACACAATGCAGCGGGCACACGCTACATAGCTAAAAGCTACCCAAGGAGCTGGAAAACCCCGTAAAAGAAAAGCGGACAGGAAAGACGAATGGAAAGAGTGCGTGGGACATCCGGCGGCGAAGTGCAAAGGCCGGGAATAGAAATAAATTTGAGGCAGCATTAAGCGGAGGACACGCGTGTGTGATACGAAGTGGCGTCCGATGCGACGCAAGTCTGAAAGAAAGACAGCTACTGCGGTAAAATGTGTAGGACACTTGTTGGATGCGGTTGGTGGACAGGACCGGCCGTACTTGAGTCGCGAATTGCACGCGGAATCGCACCATACGTCTTTTCTGTTTTACGTTCGGTTTTCCCATCATTAACTAAAAAGGTGTACGTAACAGTCGTTCAGTGCCCTGTAACACTCCGGCCGTGGGCAATACATCCGAAATTATCTGTGTACCTGAAGGAAGTAACCATCACTCTCGTGCTTTTTTTTTTTTTTTTTGGCTTAAAGACCGTTTTTCTTCGCTTAAAGACAGAAATGATGGCGTAACATCGTGTGCTATAGCATCATCATTCCAACCTATAAGTTGACACGCACTTCCCGGATTTCTTTCGTCGTCTATGACGACGCAACGGTGTGGATCAAATTAGCGTCCACTTTAACAAAAGCCGAAGTAAAAAATGTGCTTGAAACACGGTTCCCCATGCATACGCCCTTATACGCGGGATGAATATTTTACGTAATCACACCCGAGTTATTTTTTTGAATGGAATGAAGGCGGTGCGCTGCGCAATGTAAAAGGGGTGGCACGAGGATATACAATTCAAGAGAGAGAGTGCGTGTTACTCTTTTATGCGAGAGTAACACGCTTGTCTCGCATCAAACCCTATTTTCGAACTCGTGCTCCATTTTGTGGGCAAGAGAACTCTCCGGCAACGGAGTTCAGTATGAGGCAAGCAGTTGATTACTCCAGCGAAGAAGTGTCGTCAGCACTCTATTTCATTAATTCAAATCAAAACAAACTTCATTCCAACATTCGGGATGCTTAGAGGCTATCCCTTTGGGGTGTAATTCATTATCCCCAAGCTAAATTAATATAAGATAAGCAAAGATACAAGCATTATATTATTTAGTTATTCTTCAAGTTAGCGAGCAAGATAAATGAATAAAAAAGATTCGTCATTCGGTCGGGCCGCTTATTCTCCAACAATCTTTGGCCTGCGCATTTCTGCAAGGAACGGCGAAGGCGCGAAAAAAATAATAAAAAAACGGTTCCCGAAAGGAAAGCACACACACCACAGCGCACAGCGTCCAACAAAGAACGTGCGTTGAAGAACGACGACTAGTCGCGGAACATAATTACACCCTATATGGTGCGTCACTCTCGCTCTCGTATAGACATGGAAGTTAGGGCAAGCTTGAAATCCAGGAGGAGCGAATCACAGTTACTCTCTTTTTTTTCTCACTCGTCCTTGCTCTTTACGTCGGTTAAGGCGCGTTTTCACTTCACTTATCACACGGCTGCTTCTGCCGTGCTTTCGACTGCGTCCGACGAGGTTTGTGCGCGCGCTCCAACTTGCGTGAAATTAGGAGGGTAAGCGAGGAGTGGGTAAGAATAGAGGGAAGGTCACGGTAAATAAAGGGGTGAAAGGGAGGGCGACAAAATAAATCTAGACACGCGAGGCACGCATTTACATCACGTAGCAGTCCCAAATGATGTCGAGTTCCAGCCGCGCCCCCCTCCCCCAAAGACGTCGACACGCGGGCGTGAGTTCAGACAGAAGACCGCGCCCAAAGCGGCAGGGGGGGGGGGGGGGCGGAGAAAGACCGCGCCGACAAGGACTTCAAGGTCAGTGTCGTTTCACCTTTTGCAAATGTCGAGAAAGAACAAGAAAATGTAACAGCCGCGAGCGTCCGCGGCGGGTCCCTTGTTCCGAGCTGCGGCGGTGGCAGCGATCGACAAGGAGGAAAGACCTGCGGGGGGGCCGCCGCTTCCCAGAAAGTGGTGGCCGCCGACAAACCGAGAGGGTGTTCATGAACTGGAAGCCCCGGACTTCACACACCGGTTCGCGCTGCGGGGCAACGCCATCCTCCCTGCTGCGATCGCGAGTCGCTCACTCCGAGCGGAGTGCGCGGTGGTTGAAAGCCTCGCTATGGAGAAATGATGTCTCGCACGGAGCAGTTCGACAGACTTGCATGCAAGAGACCGCAGTGGTTCAGCCAGTGCGCCGAAGGTAACAACCACATCAGCTTTACAAGCAGAGCCAATGTGCTCAAATCAGGGGAATTCAAGGCCAAGCGCTGGAGAACACTGGCCCTATACTACGGACAAGCAACGCTGGCCCAACGACCGGCCCTACTTAGGGCTATAGTGTTTTACGAGACAATATATTCCGCAGCAAAGCTATTTCGCCCGTAATCGAACGACACGTTCGTATTCACAGGTGACGAGTAATCGTTCCTTGAAAACAAACCCGGTGCTCGCCTTTCTCATATCGCTCACGAATGGACATTCATACGCGAAGTCAATGAGGAAGAAAACTCTTGGGACCGTGTATTCATTCTTGGGACCGTGTATTCATGGTCGATCACTTTAAGGGATACTTCCACCTTTGCACTACGTATCAATCCCTTTCAGGGATGCTTTCACCTTTGCCCTACGTACCGATCACTTTCAGGGAAACTAACTTTTGAACTACGTATATCGATCACTTTCAGGGATACTTTCACCTTTGCACTATGTATCGATCACTTTAACGGAAACTAACTTTTGAACTCGTATATTGATAAGTTTCAGGGTACTTTCACCTTTGCACAACAAATAGCGATCACTTTCAGGGATACTTTCACTTTTGCACTGCATGCGTACCGATCACTTTGAGGGATACTTTCACCTTTGCACTACGTATCGATCACTTTCATGAATACTTTCACCTTTGCACCGTGTACGGATCACTTTCAAGGATACTTTCACCTTTGCACTAAGTAACGTCCAACGCGAAGCCTCATTTGAGCGACGAGCATGCATCCTGTTCGCGGACTTACCCAATGAATCAGAACTGAAAGTGATATTCTCGGAAGTGTTCGAAAAAGAACATGGTCCCTGATTATCATTCAAGGCTGTGAAATGCCCTCGATTCAGAGTTTAAAGAGGAAACGTACGACGGTTCACATTCTTGTGCAGGAAAACTAGGGCACCACGGTCACCATGCGAGGTTTCAACCTAGCCTTGTGCAAGAATTGTTGCTTGAACAAGGAGTATATGCGCCTTTCACACATTTGACTACCCTGTATAGCCTGTCAAGAAGCTTTCTTACTTTTTCAACACCATTACGCGCGCGACCTGACGGACCCGTCCATCCAGCCGTTTCGTACGACTGCTGTCCGCCACCCATCCGGAAAGCTTTCTAATACTGTATTAATATGGCGTTGCATTTTTATCGATTTCAACAGAGTTTATTTTTGTGATCTGCACTAGTTCAGTAAGAGTGCACAACTTTCGTTTCTCCAATGCAAGGGTTAAGAGGGACAGTGTTCTTCATTCTCCTGAGCTTCAGACTGACGCCATACAGGCGAGGTATGCATGAGAGGGGTCCTGGCAACAAATATTGCCATTCGCTCACGACGTGGCTGCAAAAGTTATGAAAAACTTGCACCCAGTGCGAACGAACTGGAGGTTAACAGCGTTGACAAGCACAGCAGCAAATACTGGACATCGGTTCAAATCCTATCATGCCGACCGCAAGAACTTCTGCAACTTCGCCAGGGACGTTTCAGGAGAGGGAAGATTGGCTGCGCGAACTCAGACAAGCACACGGATTTCTATTACGCACCTGGAGTCGCTCTCTGAGACGCGGCGGCACCACCATGAAAGAGCTTTCCATCTACGAAATCTATCCACGCTCAAGCAAAAGTGGGAAATATTAGACGCAAGGATTAGCGGAGGCCATCTCGGCAACATGCGGCTTGGAGACGACATTGCCTTTGTAATTAAGTAACGTTGGGGAAGACTTGTACCAAATAATCGCGGACACGATCCGCCAAGTTCTAGGAGTAGAGGACTGAAGATTAGCATCTTCAATACGCTGTTGAAGGAACAGCGCTTAACGAATGGTAGTCGGACACTTGGAGCACTGGAGAGTCAGAGTCACATGTATACATTTCGAGGAAGAGAGGGAAATCTCATGACGAATGAAATAGGTTGTAGCGCATTTGGCAGTGGCTCCAGTATTGTTGACGCTAGTTTTTCGACACCCCTTGAAAGAGAAAATGTACATAAGCGCTCTATTGTGCACGCACTGAGCTATCGGCCCGAAACAGTGGCGCGATGAATGGTAAGCTTGAGAAACAACTGTAAGGAGCAAGCGAAGGCTAACTAAAAGAAAAGAGATATAGCGGTAACTGCCGACCAACAAAAGATATCAGTTCTGTGGAGAAGAGCCATTGAGCATTAGCCAATAATTCTTTTCGCCCATTCTTTGTCTTTTTTGTCTTTATTTCTTGCTGTATATGTATCGCAGCAAAGTGTGGCAAGCCTGTCGCAACAAGACATTTCAGTTTAGCCGACCGCGCGAATGAGCTTGTCGCAGATGTTATGGCAGCATGTGTTTGAAAAACCAACGCGCATTGTTGTTCCCGCTCTGCGTAAGCCGATTATCCGCGCTGCGTATGCGGACCGTCGATGCGCTAGTGATTGCTTCCCCCGAATTACTGTCAACGTTGTACTTAACCCAAACGTGCCTTTTTGCGTCTCCTGTGAATGATAGTAGAAATTTCTGGTTACGGTGCCTTGAATGTGCTGGCTTAATGCGTCTTCATTCCAAAGCAGTCAATATTTGCACATTACAATCCGTCCTTGGTTAAGACGCTATAGGTGCGCCGTCGTTGTGATGGCGGTTGTACCAGAGACTCCTCTCACCTGTAACTCGTCGTTTTAAGCCTTGGCCATGTGAAAGGGCCCAAGAAACCGACGACAATACAAAAACGTTCCGTATTCTGCTTCTTTCGCTCTTCTTTCTTTTTTTTATATTTCTTCATTAAGGAATGGTCCGACAAGCCACAAGAACACATACGCACAATTAAGTGGCTCGGTGAAAACGACCAGCGCCATGTAAGCGGAACTGGTCGCTCCGACCCTGGCACAGCGCAGTTAAAGGAGAGAGTGACGAAATTTTTGGAATCGGTTCATTTGTTACACCTCTCTCCCTCGGTCGCGGGTTCGAGGGACGAAGGCATCGACGCGGTGCCCGCGTAAGAGAGAAGACGGAACCCCCCCACGGGTGAAAAAGTATAGTATTCGAAAATAAAGAGAAGGGGTTGGAAAGTGAAGGAGGGCGAGGGGAGGGACGCAGACACGGCGAAAGAAAATAACGCCGAAAAAGTAAGAAAAGGAAGAAGGGCAAATAAACGCGCGGCCGCCTAAAACGGGAAGACCGGTGCTTGGAGGCAGCCTTCACCTCACGGACCTCCCCCCCCCCCCGGCCCCCCTCCCCGCTGTGTCACGTGCTCGGTCGGCGCACCTCTTCGGGCGGCGGCGAGACAAAACAAACAGCGACCCGCGTGCAGCCCGGACCAGAAAACGCCAGAGAAGAACCCTTGGGGACCGCTCCGGATTCGGGGTGAGGAGGACGGAGACGGGTAGAAGATGCTGCTCTTCGGAAGAAGGAGAAGCGGAGAGTATTGGGGTGGGTGCCTTCCGCGGCGCGCTACTCTCTGTTTAGTGCAGCGCCGTGGATGTTGATGACGCTGCGTGCGTATGCGGTCCGCCGCTCCCGTTCTCGAGGGTGTACTGTGCAACGGCGGGGCGTCTACGCTCACTCGAGCACGTACGTGGCGCCTACAGTGAACGACCACCGCTTCACAGCGAGGGATTCGATTGATACCAGACGAGCCGACGTGCCGGAAAGCTCCACGAGGGTCGGGAACGTATTCCACGCCCTCAGACCAGAAACGCGCCGCTTTCGTGGTGCTGCACGCGACGCGCCTCCGAAGACTGGTGGCCGAAAACCGCCAGTACCGTGTCATCCGCGGTATTCGACGCCTCGCTCTGCCTTCCTTGCGAAGAAACCAAATATACAGGACGCTTCCGCAAGGTCATACGCGCAACTACGGCGGAAAGCCGACACTCGGTTCGCGACAAATCAATATATACAGCAGGTCACGTGCAGTGAGAAGTCTATAGAAGCAACGGGTTGCACCGTTACAGTAAAAAGAACGAGCAGGGCTTTGTTGCCTCATTGATCATACATTTGTATGCGCAGGCAGAAAATGCGGGGCGTAACTTATTTTGTTGTTTTTGGTTTCATTTTGTTGTGTCTCAATCAAATTGTCGGTGGCGTAGCTACGCAGAATAAGTTCCCTTAAGAAAAAGGAAAGAAAAGGGTCGATGTGTCCTTCATTTAGATGCGGGCAGCGCCGTAAGGGGACAGCTTGCGTAGCCGTATAAGCCGCGAGTCAGGGAGACGTTGCCGGCTCACCTACCTCTGCCCCCCTCCCTGCCTGTGCCTTCGGAGTGAAAGTAATCTAGTATAGAGTGGGTGCTGGTGATGATATGTCACGCGGTGTGGTGATATATGATGAGTATGACGCTATGTTACCCAGTATACACGAGATTCCAGCCCTCCTTGGCAAACTAGCGCACTGCGAATAGCTTCACCAAAGGCCCATCAGGCCGGCATCATCTGCAGACGAAAGGAGCTGGGACGCGCCCGTTCGAGTCTTGCAACACCAGCACCCTCTGAAAACGAAGTCTATACGCTACTGTGCCCTCTGCAGGTGTTCTTGCGCTAAATGATTCTTCGAAAAAAACAAACATCAAAATGTATTCGTTATCATTAAGTCTGCCTGCGGACACGTGCACGCCAGCGATGAGAGTTCTATTCACTTTGCTAAAGAATGACGTCACAATTTGTCGTGTTGCGTTTCGCCTGCGACACGTGGTTTTGCCGGCGCGACGGCGGCGGGGCGGCGGACATTTTGGCCCGATCGTCGTCACCGCAACACTCATCGCCAGGTGTTTCCAGGCGCGTCTGCGGCGATGCGACCGCCTAGGGATTTCGTTCCAGTCATTGTGCCCGAAACAGGCGATGCCAAAGCAGGGATCTCATTCCAGTTATTGGGCCCGAAACAGGCGATGCCAAAGCAGGGATCTCGTTCCAGTCATTGTGCCCGAAACAGGCGAAGCCAAAGCAGGGACCATCTTCTCGTTACAGTCATTGTGTCCGACCGGCAGCGCCACGACAGTATGCTGCGCAGCGCCACGACAGTGTGCTGCGCAGCGCCACGACCAGGTGCTACGAGATCGTGCGCAGCGCCACGACATGGTGCTACGGCATCGCTACGACAGTGTGCGTCACCATTAGCCCATTGTACATTCACGTGCTCGTCTTTTGAGGGGTTCCTTCTTGCCCTCAACTGCGAGAGTATAAAAACAGCTGCCCCCGGACGCCAGAGGAGGGCTCCGATTTCTTCCGTTGAGTGAAGTGCTCTCCCGTCTCTCTACTTCGGTCAAACCTGACCGCCAACTCTTTGCGATGTTAAAATAAACAAGTTGTTTCGTTGTTACCTGTCGACTCATGCTTTGCCGGGACCTTCGGATGCTTGCAGTTGTACCCCAGGCCGCCAGGCCAACGCTACCCTTGGGGCTTGCGACCCAGGTACAACCACGGGCGTCAGCGCCGAGTTCCCAACAGATCGTACCAGCAGTCGGATCCAAATATCTGGTTGCCAGCGGTGAGATCGCCTACGACTTCAAACAACGGTCTGCCAGCGGCGAGATCACGACAACGGAGGCCAGCAGCAAAGAGATGCAGTTGACTGTATGCTGAGCAGCTCAACGACGATCCGGGAGCAGTGCAACGAGCCCTGTGTGTCGACTGGTTGCCTGCAGCGGAACGACTGCGCGGAATTCCTGCCTGCGAGGTTTGGTGAGTGCGGGACTTTCTTCTTCTGAGCTTTGCCAGGCTTTTCTTAGTGTTAGAAACAGAGCTGGTAATTGTGGTTGTCGTTGCTGCCGGGTTAGTTGCGGCAAGACAATAGTAAGCAGTAGAGAAAGCAGCATTCAGAGCAGCCATGGATTTGAAGTCGTTGCGCAAACCGAAATTGTTGGAGCTTGCAAGAGAGTTGGGTCTGGATGTCTCGGACAAACTCAGAAAACCAGAACTGATAAAGGCTATTCTTGAGTTAGAGGCTGAGGATGATGAGCTGTCGGAATGCCTTGAGACCATGGAGGAGAGGGAGACTGCAAAAAGACAGGAGCGCGAACTTAAAGAGCAAAAAGAAAAAGAAGAGCGCGAACTTAAAGAACAGAAAGAAAAACAAGAGCGTGACCGTCAACACGCTTTGGAAATGAAGCGTCTTGAGGTAGAGATGGAACGCGCTCGTAATGGAAGTCAGGCACACGGTGCAGGAGAACGCGTATTGTTCAAAATGACTGACCTGATGCGGCCGTTTAAGCTTGGAGAGGACATTGGTTTGTTCCTGGTTAACTTTGAGCGAACGTGCGAGAAGCAGGGGTTCTCTCGGGAAACGTGGCCACAGCGCTTGCTCACTTTGTTACCCGGCGAGGCGGCCGACGTAGTCGCTCGCTTGGATAGAGAGGAGGCAGAGGATTTCGACACAGTGAAATCGAGTCTTCTAAAAAAGTACCGGCTGTCTGCGGAGGCGTTCCGTCGGAAGTTTCGGGAAAATGAGAAAGGCAGAAGTGAGTCATATACAGAGTTTGCGTATAGGCTTATGTCGAACATGCAGGAGTGGCTCAAAGAAGAGAAAGCGTTTGGTGACCACGATAAAGTTCTGCAGTGCTTCGGGCTAGAACAGTTTTATAGTCGGTTACCGGAGAACGTGCGATACTGGGTCTTGGATAGGCCAGACGTGAGTACGGTGGCTAGAGCCGCTGAGCTAGCCGAGGAGTTTGTGACGCGTCGAGCTCGCGGAGCTAAGGACGGTCAAAAGGGTGAATTTGGCTCGAAGTTTGAGAGGCCGAAGTTCACGCCCATGAGATTAAAGGGGGACACGCGTAGTGCGGATGCGAGCGAAAGCAGTCCGACCAAACGTAAAGAGACGGCGGCAGCCAAACGCAGAAAGCGGTTCGAGATGAGGCGAGCGCGCTTGTGTTATACGTGCCAGAAGCCGGGTCACTTTTCGGCGCAGTGTCCGGAAACAACACCAAAAGTTGTGTTTTTTTCAATAGGCAGCACTGACGAGAACATGAAGCTTCTCGAGCCTTACATGCGAGACCTCCTCGTGAACGGGAAAGAGTGCCGAGTGCTTCGCGATTCCGCAGCTACAATGGATGTAGTTCACCCCTCCTACGTAGAACCCCATATGTTCACGGGCGAGTGCGCATGGATCAAGCAAGCCGTGGAAGCTCATAGCGTGTGTCTGCCAGTAGCAAAAGTGCTTATTGAAGGACCTTTCGGAGCGCTTGAGACAGAGGCGGCAGTGTCATCTATGCTGCCACCCCAGTACCCGTACCTATTTTCAAACAGGTCCGATCACCTCCTGCGCGAGAAGGGGCTTTTGTTTGGTGAAGCTAGTGTTCAGGCCTTAACCAGATCGAAGGTTCGGGAGCTCGCTGCAAAGGCGGTAGTTGCGGGGCCGACGTTATCAAACAACGAAAAAGGGTCAGAGGCGCAGCAAGCTGATATTCAGAGCACGCCCGAACAGAATAAAATTGAGTCTGTAGCGTTGAAGGCGCCAGATACTGGAGAGGAAAATCCCGACGCGGGAAAGTTAGAAGAGCTATCTACTGATTTGCTCATCGCGCCTACGTCAGACGGACTTGATAGGTTGCTAAAAGTCAGCCGGACGGCTTTGATAGCCGAGCAAAAAAAGGATGGCAGCCTGGAAAACGTGCGCTGCAATGTCAAAGAAGGTATCGCCAGGAAAACTGCGCGTTTTGTGGAAAGAGGTGGAGTCCTGTACCGGAAGTATCTAGACCGCCGAGGAGTGGAGTTCGATCAGCTGGTCGTGCCTCAATGCTATCGTCAGGATCTGTTGCGCTTGTCACATGGGGGTTCGTGGTCCGGACACCTAGGAGTTAAGAAAACTAAGGACCGTCTCTTGCAAGAGTACTATTGGCCAGGGTGTTTTCGGGACGCAGACCATTTCGTGAGGACATGTGACACTTGTCAGCGGGTGGGCAAACCAGGGGACAAATCGAGGGCGCCGTTGAAATTGGTACCTATCATTACGGAGCCTTTTAGACGGCTCGTTATTGATACAGTGGGACCTCTGCCGGTAACAGCCACGGGGTACAGACACATTTTGACTGTGATCTGCCCAGCGACAATGTTCCCTGAAGCAGTGCCGCTTAAAGAACTCAGCTCAGTTGAGATAGTTAATGCACTACTGTCCATATTTGCGCGAGTTGGTTTTCCTGCGGAAATCCAATCAGATCAGGGCACAATGTTTACTAGCGCTTTGACGACAACTTTTCTCGAAAGGTGTGGGGTAAAGCTGCTACACAGCTCAGTGTACCACCCACAGTCGAATTCCGTTGAGAAGCTCCACTCCGTCATGAAGCGCGTGTTGAGAGCCTTGTGTTTTGAACATCAAACTGACTGGGAGCTGTGTCTGCCTGGGGTGATGTTTGCTTTAAGGACCGCGCCGCATGCGGCTACGGGGTTTTCGCCAGCTGAACTGGTGTACGGTCGCTCGCTTCGATCTCCGCTTCGCATGCTTCGAGAATCATGGGAAGGTAGGGGCGACGACCCAGTCGTGGTGGAGTACGTGCTTAAGCTCCTCGAACGCTTAAGAAGGGCACAGGAGTTGTCAGGTGAAGCAATGGCAAAGGCCCAGCAGAGGGCCAAGGTTTATTATGATCGGACAGCCAGGGCCCGTCGTTTTGAGGTTGGCGATGAGGTCATGATATTGCGCACATCGCTAAACAACAAACTAGACGTGCAGTGGGAGGGCCCAGCGCGAATTGTTCAGAAACTGTCTGACGTTAACTACGTGGTAAGTCTGCCAGGAAAGCGGAAAGCACAGCAAGTTTACCACTGTAATCTGCTCAAACCTTATAGACAACGGGAAGCAGTGGTGTGCATGATGATAAACGTTCCTGAAGAGCTTCCAGTCGAGCTTCCGGGACTAGGCTCAGTGACGAACAGGGAAGACACCGGTCAAGTCATTAGTGACCTTATCAGTAAAGCACCGCTGTCGCCTGAGCAGAAAACCGAACTACACCAGCTATTACAAGAGTTTCAAGGTCTGTTCTCTGAGAGGCCTGGTAGGACTTCTGTACTTACTCATGATATAGAACTTACCTCCACAGAGCCAGTACGATCCAAGGCGTATCGGGTGTCACCCCGCCAGAGCGATATTATGGAGGCTGAGGTAAAGAAAATGCTACAGCTCGGTGTTATTGAGGCAGGTGAGAGTGATTATACCTCCCCTTTGATTTTAGTTGAGGTACCGGGCAAGGAACCTCGTCCTTGCGTCGACTACCGCAGGCTTAATTCCATCACTAAGGATCAAATTTATCCGATCCCTAACATCGAGGAGCGCCTTGAGAAAGTTAGTAGCGCTCAGTTTATTTCCACCCTAGATCTTGTCAGGGGTTATTGGCAGGTTCCACTTACAGAAGAGGCTAGTAGGTATGCGGCGTTCATTTCACCAATGGGAACATTCCGTCCTAAAGTGTTGAGTTTTGGTTTGAAGAACGCGCCATACTGTTTTTCAAGTCTCATGGATAAAGTGTTGCGGGGACAGCAAGAATTCGCTTTACCGTATCTAGACGACGTAGCGATATTCTCCGCATCCTGGTCTGAGCATATGACACACTTGCGGGCAGTGCTAACCCGCCTGCGCGAAGCAGGCTTGACAGTAAAGGCTCCTAAGTGCCAGTTAGCACAGGCCGAGGTTGTCTACCTCGGTCACGTGATTGGTCAGGGTCGTCGCCGCCCCTCTGAAATAAAAGTGGCCGCTGTGCGAGACTTTCCGCAACCGCGCACAAAGACCGATATTCGGTCGTTCTTAGGTGTCGCCGGCTACTATCAGAGGTACATCCCTAGGTACTCTGATATCGCGGCTCCCCTGACGGATGCTCTAAGAAAGACAGAGCCTCAAACAGTCGTCTGGGACGAGACAAAGGAAAGAGCTTTTAGCGCCCTAAAGAGTGCCCTAACAAGCCAGCCTGTGCTACGATCGCCAGACTATACAAAAGGGTTCATTGTTCAGTGCGATGCTAGTGAGCGAGGCATGGGCGTTGTACTGTGCCAACGGGAAAATGGAGAAGTAGAACACCCCGTCCTGTATGCTAGTCGTAAGCTGACCAGTCGTGAGCAGGCGTATAGCGCCACCGAGAAAGAGTGTGCATGTCTCGTGTGGGCCGTTCAGAAATTGTCATGCTATCTAGCCGGCTCGAGGTTTATCATTGAGACAGATCACTGCCCTCTCCAATGGCTGCAGACCATCTCTCCCAAAAATGGCCGCCTCCTGCGCTGGAGCCTCGCTTTACAACAATATTCCTTTGAGGTGCGTTACAAAAAGGGGAGTCTCAACGGTAACGCCGATGGCTTAAGTCGAAGCCCCTAACGTAGGAATCAGCCTCAAAATTGTTTGTTACTGATGTTTTTCTTCCTGAGGCAGGATTTTTTTTAACATATTGCTTTTGTTTAGTGTTTCAAAGTGATGATATGCTTTCTAGTGCAATTTTTCAATTTGTGGACGCGTTCTGAGTGATGCTAGACTACTGTAAGGAACTAGGCAGTGGTATAAAAAGGGGAAAGAGCCTGGCAGGGCTTAGTGAGGGTTGTGCCGTGCTTGCTGACTGAGCGGTTGAGTTTTCAGCGTAGTTCTAACGCTTGCCGGGAACGAGAACAAAAATGTGAACTCTCCCGAAGTCACTTTGCAGTGTCCCGTGCGAACCTGAACGAGAGAACGAGGCCTTCTCTGTGCGCTGCGCTCAAGAAACGTCAAGGGACGCCCGACTTCGGTTATGAGCATCATCGAGCGACATCCCTCCGGACAGCGGATGCAGTCCCCTGTCCATCGGGATCTCCTTTCCCCGGCGGGGCGGTCTGTTGCGTTTCGCCTGCGACACGTGGTTTTGCCGGCGCGACGGCGGCGGGGCGGCGGACATTTTGGCCCGATCGTCGTCACCGCAACACTCATCGCCAGGTGTTTCCAGGCGCGTCTGCGGCGATGCGACCGCCTAGGGATTTCGTTCCAGTCATTGTGCCCGAAACAGGCGATGCCAAAGCAGGGATCTCATTCCAGTTATTGGGCCCGAAACAGGCGATGCCAAAGCAGGGATCTCGTTCCAGTCATTGTGCCCGAAACAGGCGAAGCCAAAGCAGGGACCATCTTCTCGTTACAGTCATTGTGTCCGACCGGCAGCGCCACGACAGTATGCTGCGCAGCGCCACGACAGTGTGCTGCGCAGCGCCACGACCAGGTGCTACGAGATCGTGCGCAGCGCCACGACATGGTGCTACGGCATCGCTACGACAGTGTGCGTCACCATTAGCCCATTGTACATTCACGTGCTCGTCTTTTGAGGGGTTCCTTCTTGCCCTCAACTGCGAGAGTATAAAAACAGCTGCCCCCGGACGCCAGAGGAGGGCTCCGATTTCTTCCGTTGAGTGAAGTGCTCTCCCGTCTCTCTACTTCGGTCAAACCTGACCGCCAACTCTTTGCGATGTTAAAATAAACAAGTTGTTTCGTTGTTACCTGTCGACTCATGCTTTGCCGGGACCTTCGGATGCTTGCAGTTGTACCCCAGGCCGCCAGGCCAACGCTACCCTTGGGGCTTGCGACCCAGGTACAACCACGGGCGTCAGCGCCGAGTTCCCATCCGATCGCTCCAGTGTCGCGATCCCAAACAGTCGTCAGTACCGCAGCAGCTGAAACCTTTTACTGGCTCACGCCGGTGCCATGAAAACATTTGTGCTATAGATCTTGAACCACCCATCCGGCTCCCTTATAGACTTAGCAGGGTGCGTTGTCGAGCAATTGGTTCATTGTATTTGGAAAGATTGTATGCGCTTTGTAGACAATCACAAGGAAGAAGACGGGACAGGCGCCTGTCCGTCATTGCGCCTGTCCGGTCTTCTTCCTTGTGATTGTCTACAAAGCGCATCCAATCTTTCCAAAACCCTTATAGGCGTTAATTTTTTTTTTTTTTTGAGTCGAGATGTACTTGCACACATCCTTATTACGGTGTGTTAAGACTACGCGCATATCGGCGCTATGTAGATGTAATGGAGGATGTAAACACGAGAGAAGTCCTTCTAGCACCCCTCGAAGTGCTTCGGGTTTTCACTGTCACCTTTAGTTACAAGCGTCAAGAAATCATCCGTTGAATATATACATACGCACAGACATAGGCACACGGCAACCATTACCGCGCAGATAGCATACACATAACAACAACTACATTACAAGAGCGTATACCATATATAGAGCCAGGTAGTAGTATTCTGTAGTAAAGAGGATGTCGCGGCTGCATTTACAGCGGACGGATGTACGCACATACCCGAAGCAGGCATTCTCAATAAATAGCCTAATGCGGAGACGCGTTCACATGTGCGCCGCCTCAAATTAGGCGCTCGCGCGGGCCTAATGATGCCTGTACAACCGCGAAGTGGCGCGAACGAGCTGTGTTTTCTTTTATGCACCGATCCCTCCTCAAGAAAGCTTCAAAGAGAAAAAAAAAGAAAGGCGCCAATTATCAAATAGTTCCATGCAGAAAAAGCAAACAAGATAAAACATTGGTCTCGTGTGCGTACTCGTCACATGTCATATAGTGCGCATTTTTCCGGACATATGCGCACCTCGAAAATTTTCACCGAAGGGTGTTTGCCCGCTCACCTAATCCAGAAAGAAGGGCCACGGCGTTGCCCACCAATCCGACTTTGGGAAGTTGGTAGAGAAACGGGCAGCGAAACCAAAATTCGCATGAGATGTGCATGCGGAAACACCAAATTACAAGAGTCTTTCAATATTCAACCGAACGAGAGCGCCACCTACTCATCCGCAAGTGTGTGTATATATATATATATATATATATATATATATATATATATATATATATATATATATATATATATATATATATATATATATATATATATATATATATATAGAGAGAGAGAGAGAGAGAGAGAGAGAGAGAGAGAGAGAGAGAGAGAGAGAGAGAGAGAGATTTTCCGCAGATTCTTTGTAGAGCGATTTGCCTTCTTCTACACTTTTATTTTTTTATTTGAAGGTACATCACAGGCTCCGGTTGGAGCATTGAGTGATGGGGGATTATACAATAAAATACGCGATGAGCATGAACAAGAACAAAGAAAAGTAACAGTAAGCAAAATAAAAGAATGCATCATTACACAGTCTCAGTTCGTAAAATGTGCATATAAGCGCTCACGGAAATATTCGCAGTTAGTGATTGAAACAATGGCATCTGGAAGATCGTTCCAAAGTGCGATGGCTCGTGGCAAAGCCGAAGAATTGAAAGCTTTAGTTTTACCAATTATGCGTTTGATGCTGAGGCGATTATGAAGGCGCCTGGATGTACGTAATGGTTTTTCAAGTGGCAGTGGGGATGGCGTTACGCTGTGAATATATTTGTGTACTAATCATAAAAGAGCAACAGAAGGACGAATACTTAACGTTTGGAGTGGAATGCCCAGCTTAATTTTTGTTATACTGGAATGGCGGTTATAGTTACATGAAATGAATCGGGCGGCTCTATCTTGTACGGCTTCCAGCAGTGAAAATAAGTACTCTTGATGAGGCGACCAGATGGACGAAGCAAATGCAAGCTGTGGGCGGACGAAAGTTAAATATGCCAATTTGCGCGTATGAGCTGAGCAACGACGCAAATTTCGACGTAAGTAACCCAGCGTTTGTGACGCTTTAGCACGTATGTTGGTGATATGCAATTTCCATGAAATGTCGGATAAAAGATGCAAGCCTAAGTACTTATATGACACCACACGGGGCAGTGAAGCGTTGTTTATAGAATATGTGAAGTTATAAAGTGACTGTTTACGAGTAAAGGAAATTGTTTTGCACTTATTCGAGTTCAACGTCATACGCCAGTTATCACACCAGGCATAAACGAAGTTAAGGTCCTTTTGGAGGATCAAATGGTCATCATGGCTTTCAATAGTGCGGTATACGATGCAGTCGTCAGCAAATAGTCGCATGCAAGAGGAAATGTTAGAAGGTAGGTCAGTAATATAATTTTTAAAAAGCAAAGGGTCTAGCACGCTGCCCTGGGGAACACCGGATGTGACATCAGAAAGGAAGAAGCAAAATTATTGACGACTGTGAACTGCTTGCGAAAAGATAGAAAGTTACAAGCCAATATAGCGTTAGTGAGTCTAGTCTAAGAGTAGATAGCCTATAGCGATGAGGAGGCAGTGAGCAACGCGATCAAATGCTTTTGAGTAGTCAAGAAAGATGCAATCAGTTTGAAGGTTATTATCCATGTTAAAGTGCAAGTCAGTCGTGAATTCCAGTAACTGCGTATCACACGAAAAAGATATTCGGAATCCTTGCTGATTATTAAAAACGAAGTTGTTAAACTGGAGGTGGTTATAAATATTTGATGCAATAATATGCTCAAGCATTTTGCAACATATGCAAGCGAGCGAGATAGGGCGGTAGTTCCCCGCCATATTTCTGTTACCGCTTTTAAACACTGGAATTACTTTTCCAACATTTCAATCAAGTGGAAGATGGCCTGTTGATAAAGATTGTGTAAAAATGTGATATAACATTTTACTAGAGCTAGACAATGTATTCCTCAAGATTTTGGAACATACATATGTTATCGGGACCAGCAGAGGAAGATACTTTAAGGTTTGTAATGAGGCATGCGATTCCTTGAATTGTGATGGCAATGGGCTCCATGTATCAAAATTCACGATCAGGAATAATAGGCATTTCGGAATTATCTTTAGCAGTAAACACAGATGAAAAGGACCTGTTGAATTCATATGTGCTCTCTTGATCTGATAGCTCGACTTGGTCATCATTTTGTAGCGATATGTGGTGGATAGTGCTGTCTGGAGCAGTGGTTCGCCAAAACTTTCTAGGATCAGAAGCTAGTAATGAAGGTAGGTCGTGGGAGTAGTACTTGTTCTTAGCCGAGGTTACTTCAGCGCAGTACTTCTTTAAACACTTTTTTATAATCAGCCCATAAATTAGAATTGCGCGATTTCTTAGCACGTTTGTTCTTTTACTTATCTATATATGAAGTGTGCCTACCAACAAAAGTTGCTAAATGTCTATACCATTAGGCCTCCATACCTGGGGTCGGTTTGTCTACGAACAGTCTATATTTGTCGACAAAGGCTGTTTAGAGCCAACCTGTATAAGTCCCACAAAAAAAAAAATAATAATAATGATAGTAACGTGAGCAGACATTATATAAACTGTGAATAATTTTTTGTGAAGGCAAACCTAACGTAAAAGTGGCATTTTTTTTTTTTTCGAGGCAAAAAGAAAGAATTACGAACGTAATTCTATTGTCAAAAATGATAGGTTATGAATAAATCCCGGCAGTAACACCACACAGAGTAAAAAAAATATAAAGAACATATAGGTTTATATAATTCGGCATTATAGAAAGGATAAAGGAGGTAGCGCTCAGACATGCTGCTAATTAGCTTTTTTCTCTATCTCTCTTCATTTGAAATGTGGAACCCTGGAAATTCCAGTCAGTGGTGGATATTAAGCCAATTCTAAAAAGTTGCACATCAAGCCGATGTTTGCATCTTTTACTGAGATTCACAGCATCAATTTTATGTGCTCGGTTATGATATGTTGACAGCATCGTGGCCGGGAAATAGGAGGCGTCATCGGATTTATTAAGCTCGTATATAATATTGCGCATTGGTGGTTTTAGTTTTCGTACGCTGGCGAGCCCAAAACGGCTATAACACCCACGATCTTCGTGCCGTGGGCAGCCAACAGGAGCTCATTTGACTTAGTTTCTGCTATACTTTCGTTGTAAGGGAATAAGAACAAACAAAATGGGCTTGCTCGCAATGCGCAATGAGCGACGCAATAGTTGTGCTTGAAATGTCCTATTTCCTCGTTCTTCTTTTTTTATTTCCACTCAGGCAAAATGCATTAAGAAGCTAAAGCGGCGGCGCAGTACAGGATGTTTTTTACCGTTTTGCGGCGCACGGAACAGCAGTAGTCATAGCGTCAGGAAACCGAACATAGTAATTGCACTTGCGCAGAAGAGCGCATTCGTCGTTTGCACACTTCATGGAAGAGCACTGTCATAAGCGCTTTATACACTTTCATGGTAGAGCTTCGTCCCATCGTTGTGGCCAGAATCACCGAAAACAGACGCGGCGAAGTTACGCGCGGGAAAACACGGTAGTAGGGGGGTGCCCACACGCGCAAGAAAAGAATGAAACGAGAAGGGGGCAGTCGTTCTCCCCGCGGCGGCCATTCAGCAGCAGCAACAGTAGACGACAGTAGCAGACGACGACGTAAAGCGGACTGCTTCCCTCCTCCGAATCGGCGTGGCTGCCGCCGTTGCGGGAGCAGCAGAGCACTCAAGCCCGCTTGCTTTGAAAAGGCCGTCGTTCTTTCAGCGAAAATAGCGAGTTAAAAAGAAGAAAAGAAAAGGAAGTGCATCACACTCTCGCAACGTCGCTCACTCTTTCTCGCAGGCCGCGAGCGCGCTCGTAAGCGAAGTTTTGAGGGACCTCCTTGCGGTTGGCGCTCTGTGCGCAGCTATGTCCGCTTAAAATTCGCGCCCGCGCTTGCGTTGCCACCGGTATCAGCGACGACGACCCGAGTGCGGCGCATGCGGAGTAGCTGCCTTTCCAGACAGCTGTGTGTGTTCACGTAACAGCGTGTCGGGAGACGCCGTTTTAAGAAGCGCGCTGTACACGTTGTTCCGAGCCTCTTTCTTTATTATTACTAGTTTCTTTTTCAATGAACGAAGGGCGGTAAGGATGAACCCGTCGTGTCGGGCGGCGTTTTTCTTTTTCTTTCCTTTTTTTGTTTTTGTTTTTGTCGTTGCCTCACTTTTGGCGCATATCTCTCTCGTGCAGCTTTCGTAACGCGGCGTCTGCTCGTTTCTTTTTCCTCGTCCGCCTTTTGAACGGCGATCATAATCCGCTCCTTCTCGCTCCTGCCGGGTTCTATTTGTCGGCGAGAGAGATCGGATACGTAGACGCCGAATTCTCCTCGCCGGCGCTCGTGCGCATGTGGTCGGAAAAACCTGCGCGTCGCGAGGAAGGAGAAAACAATAAATGGAGATGACGGGCTGAAATGTCTCAGAGTGGTGGTGGCGAGAGTGCGGGGATCTGGGCCTCTCTGAGTGTGGCATCGCGGACGATAATAAAACGCGCGCGCGAGAACCGCATCCCTCGATCGGCCCAGACAGTGCAAGCAGCAGCGGCGGCTCAATGAGTCGGCGGCAAGGGGAGACTGAGAAAGGGGACGGGCCAGGAAGCTTGCGCCGCGCACCGGCATTTTGAACGACGGCCGCTGGGCGACAGCGACTGAAACGAGTTGCTGCGGTGAGCTCGTGAGTGCGCCCGCGCGAGTCAGTATATCGGATTACGCGATCCGTACGAACGACCGCGAGAATACTAATAAAAAAAAAAGAAAGAAAAATTGGAGAAAGGAAAGAGAGAGCTTCGAAGGCAAGACAAGCGCGCTGCGCGCGACAGGATCGGCAACCAGCTGCTCACCTTCTGGTCCGGCAGCAGCGACAGCGTAGCGTTGTGCAGCTCGTCGAGCGTGGGTCGCTCCATGTGTCCGTGCACTGACATGATGTTCCTGTAGTGGTCGAGCCGCGGCAGGGCTTCGCGCGTGTAGTGGCGCAGGCTGCGCACATTGTGCGTGTCGTACGAGCAGGCGTTCCACGACTGGCCGTCCGGCTGGCCGTCGGCGTCTTGATCATGACCGTCCTCCTCATAACTGCTCTCGTCGTCCGAGTGCTTTTCGACGGCGAAGTCCACCTTGGCCACCTGGAACCGCGACTGCTTCTTGCTCGGGTTGTCCTTGCGGTCGTCCATCTTAATCCACTCCTCGTTTTTCTCGGCTAGCGAGGACCGCTCCATGTTCGCCGTCACGCGACGATCTCGGACTTTTGCGCTTGCTTGCTTGCGCCGGCGAAGCTCGCGATCGCTCGACGCCGCAAGTCGTTTTTGGCGCTGCGCTGGAGCAGACGATGGTTATATAGTCAGGCCTGTCCCGCGGAGAGCGGATGGGAAAAGTGATGCGTAGAGAGAGGGCGCTGCAAGTCGGTCGACGCCATTGTGACGACATGAATGATACAAACAGTAACGCACGCACTCCTCTTTCTGTAGAGAACGCCGCCCTCAAAACGAACCACTCTCCAGCCTCTAAATATTTTGTTTCTTTTGTTTTTCTTCGGTAGCAGTGCCTTAGCTTAAACAGAGACTCCCGCGGCGGGCGCCGTCAGTCGTCACCGACGCCTCCAATGCTGCTTCGTGATTCTTCGGCGAGCTCTGAAGAGCGTAACAGCGAACCATTCACCTCCGAGACACCCCGCGTTTTCTCCTTAATTAACCTTCAGGCCGGCCTGTCACACTGATTGTCAGTGACATATCACCAGTCACCGACGCTTACAGGGTCGTGCGTGAAATGCCCTTGTTCGTTGGCTTAAGTCAAGTTTTCTCGACTCATTCTAGTTGTGAAATGCGTGCTAGTTTGGTATAAAATACGAGCCGCCAGAAAAGAATTTGGCGCAGAATATTCGACAGTACTTACGAACGCAAGAGACTTACATATATCTGCGCCAATGTGTCTCGCTTCTTCCTTCTTCAGTCCACAAACATGCACACGTGCCCCCGATGCGCGGCGGTTTATCGCAAGCTGAATAAACAAAGAACAAACTCGCGCGATTAAACGAGAAAATTAAAGAAGCGGTAACATGCACACGGCAAGGCACATCTCAGAAAAGCGTCGGTTTCGCAAACCCTTAACAGTTCTCGTTACTGCTGTGAATCAAAGTGCTTCATATTTTTTTTTTTGACACAGTCATACTTTATGAGAAACGATGTTAAAAAATCAAAATACTCTTTATTTAAGAGCTCGTTGACTTTAAATATATAAAAATTCGATGAAAAGCCGCAACAATCAGTGTTCGGAAAAATAGGAAGCATTCGGCTGATTACAGAAAGCAGAAACCCGGGTAAAAGCTTTCATTAATTTCTAGCTTCTTTTTTTTTATTCTTTCTTTCTTTTCAGCGCAACAAAATATAGTACGGGGCAAAAAAAAAAAAAAAAGCTCCAGTACGCCGAACTAGGCGCTCACTTAAAATATTGTTTCGGTTTCGGTTCATTTTTGAGGTCGTTACACAATAGCTTGTGTTACCGTGTACGCTATTTGCAATAAAATATTATTAAATTTATTAGATTAATTGATAATTTTTTGCAAAAGGTAAAGCTTTAGCGCTAGTGCGTTTTGCTCCAGACCACAATGGGCGTGACGTCACTTGTCCTAGCAGAGGAGAGGAAGGAGCGGTGTAGGTCGAAGTGAACTATTTCGTGCAAAATGTTTGCGGTGCTTGCCCGTTCCGGTGTGAACGCACTACGAGCCGCCACCATCCCAAAAAATGCAGTTCTTCCAATTGGTACGAGCACGATGTTAGTTTTTGACCTCGAGTTCTTTTTATGTTGCGTTCAGTGCCGCTAACCCTGACTGTGGTGTGCACGGTTTCAGTACGCGTTTTTATCATCGAGGGGAGAACGCTGAAAATGCCCGAATTTAACCCGTTGTGTCATCCCCTCGGGAGCGTGCTTCACGTCGTGTGCCTCTCTCGCTACAGATTTGTGCCAGTGGGCCTCGCTGGCTGTTATTTTGCACCTTGGCTTGCAGTGTGCGTGCTACGCCGGCTCGCGGAGTGCTGTTTCCGATCCGAGATCTTGCGTTTTCTGAACGTGTGCGATATAGTATGTGTTATTTTCTGCATTTCTTGCCCAATACCTTCGGTAACGTTCGGTAATGCTGACAGTTTCGTTTGCCCATGCGAACAACTTGACCTTCACAGGACCTGTGTAACATACATAATCGATTGCTGACTGCCCGCCGGCGACTTGGTGTGTCGTGAAGCCTCCCATTCTTGCGGCTAAAGACGAAGGCGTTACTCTGTGTGTGCCATTAATTAAAAGCTGTATTATGTCGACTTTTTTTTTTTTCTAGCAATTCCCTCTGCGCGGCAGATGTCCAAGCACAGCCAGGAGACCGATGAGGAGTTCGACGCCCGCTACGAAGCGTACTTCAACCGCAAGGACATTGACGGCTGGGAGATCCGCAAGGCCATGAACGACCTCCAGGGTTTCGACGTGGTGCCCGAACCCAAAATCGTCATCGCCGCACTAAAGGCCTGTCGACGGCTCAACGACTTCGCTCTGGCTGTTCGATTCCTAGAGTCCATTCAGGTGAGCTCGAGCGTCGCGAATGGGCCAATAGTTGTGTGCTGTTGTTGCAGTCACTGATCAGATTAATGCTTCATCAGTGAAAGCTGTCACATAAACCTCTCCAAGGTGCTCGAGCTTTCATAAGTTACTTGTGTGACGTTTGACGTGTCCAGGTCTTGAGATCCGGCGTTTAATGAACATGTGTGTCTGTGTGAAATTAAGAAATGTCACATAATCAAGCTAGCACCTTTCGGAGCCTCTTGTTGATTTTGTGCCAGGGCACATTCTAGTCTCAAAAGTGGCATTGCAACTTTAGAAAATGTTTTTGCAGTGAAACATTACACAAACAGGGAAAATATTTCGGTACAAATGCCATGTTATAGACTGTGTGGTAAGCGAGAACATGTGTATACCCTGTGTTTGGAGTGCCATACGTTCCTCGAAATTGATTTGTATTTGTGTGTTGAAGTATCTTTCTTATTGGGCCTTGCGCCATAAAGCCCCATACATATCGTCATCTAAGTATATTTTGTAGCTTGATACAGACAGCCATAAACATTTTGCTTTTGGTGGTCACAAATTTATCATTCCCATCCAGTACAAGTGTGGAAGCAAGGTGAAGGAGATCTACCCATACATCCTTCAAGAGATTCGCCCTACACTCACCGAATTGGGCATCAACACCCCCGAGGAGCTAGGCTACGACAAGCCAGAGTACTATGTGCCCCTGGACTATGAAACGTAGAGGTGAGCCACGCAGGGTTGCAGCCATTTTCTTGCAGTTTCTGCGCACATTCCATGCGTGATGATTCAAACGCCAATAGCTTGAAGTTCTGGTTTCTCCAAGCAACCCTCAAAACATCGGATGTGTTGACCCCCACTGCATTTGTAGTGCACTGAGAAGCACAGTTAAAAGCTGACGGTAAAATTAAGCTTTCAGACTTCCAAAGGCAGAGCAGTGCCACTAGAATAGGCTGGCAAGAGCACGCTTCTTTAGAAAGAAGAGTCAAAGAGGGCCCATGTTTGATATTGAGATGTGTAAGTTGGCAGGTGCTCCATACACGTGGTGCCACCAACCAGACTGCAGGTTTGCAGCTCTGATATCTTGCATGTGTGTGTGTGCAGTGACCTTTTCTCTTCTGCCTGCAACAGAACCTAGATGGCGGCCAGTTGCTAACTCTTCTGCTTTGTAAAAAATTATTTGTGTGTATATCTGTGTATCTCTTAATGCTGTCTTAATATGTTAATATAATTTCGAATGATGGAAGAAAATGTCTAAGGTCTGTAGGAGTTTGAATTGACTAGAGTCGAATGCAACATGCACCAGATTTCACGCCTAGTTCTGTGAACGACAAACAAAAATTGGCACATTGCTATATGCCACTGCTAAGTTAGGACAGCAGTTGGTATCACTGTTTCACTGTTGCAATGCTGCCGGCTCTACAAGACAAGCTTTATATGCACAATGCACTGTGCTCTTTGGACTGGCTTGCTCAGCTTTTAATTTTGCCAATTGATCGAGTTGTAACCTTGACCACAACGTGTTCTCTACGGTTATGCCATTCAAGTGGACACCGTCAATTTGTCACCATTTCTGTCACAATAACAGCAATGGTTATTGTGCAACATAATATTTCTGGCAGAGCCCATCTGCGTTGATTATCTAAGTTATGCAAGAGCATTCACACAGCAAAGACCCACTATTAAACTTGCAGTACAGCTGATAGAGCGGAGCGTGACGGTGTGTCTGTTTGGCTTCGTCAGCCAAACATAAATGCACATCTCTCGAGACCTTCCAACCCTCCGTGCACAAGCCATGCATGCACATCTATATTGTGATAACATGATGGTGGCAATGCTCTTTCACGCTACTGTCACACGGATGCCAGACCCCTTCTCAACTGTTAGTGTGGCGCTGAGGATAGATACGTCATACTGCACTGCATGCCTGGGTTCAATACCTCCTAGGGGCTATTTTTTTTTTTTTTAACATGGTCATCGTATTGAAGTCGTATAGACGGACCACAGTGGGTTAGGGTAGCCAAAGAAATGCGCTCGCATTTAATATAGATGTTCCATTGCTCAGCAATGCCATGCTGAAAATAGAGTAGGTTGCAAGTTTGCTCTGCAGTTGCTGTTTTAAAAATGTGCACAAGTTATCAAAACATCTGCCCAGGTTGTCCATTAGTTGCTTGCAACCCATTGCTGAAGAAAACACACTGGTGTGGCCTTTTTAACTGCTTAGTCTAGTGATGCTGTCTTACTGCAGGAATGCATTGGAAGTATGGTCTCTTTCAGTGCACTTTAAATTCTTGCTTTCAAGGCTTTGACTGTACGGTACGTTATGCGACACTCATGGCCAAGCGCTAATCTATGAACTTGAACGCATACAAAACTGTGCTGCATGCTTTGTCAGTTGTAACTATGTAACCTTAATTCCAATGTAACTAACATTTAAATTGAACTAGGTTGGAAAGCTATTCACCTGCAAAGGAAAATTTTCAGTCAAAATTTTTCCATCGCACTTTTCATGATGAAAGTGGTATTAAGTTTCTAGATGATGAGCAAATACTACATATCGTACAGAAATGGTCATGCTAAAATAGTTAAAGAAATAAGATGTCATGCAGATGAATTAGTGCATTTTTTTCCCTTTTGATTTTATGGTTAGCAAGTGGAATCAGTTGGATGCAAGTGTTGTAGATGTTCCCTGAAATATGTATCCTCATCCTTGCAAGATACCTACTTCAGATGAATGTTCAAGTGACAAGTGTGCCTCTTTGCTTCCATGTTGTCAGTGTGGTTATTGTTTTGACCCTCCTAAAATAATGCCCGACTGGGCGATGCAAGTTCCTGAATAAATAAATAAATTTCACCAATTATTAAATGCATCTTCTGTTGCTTTACAGGTTTGGACTGTGTGCTGGAAGGATGGTACCTGCCGTGGCTTAGTCTGCAAGATTGTTTGTTTCTGCTGCGTAGGCTTAACAAAATAAATGAAGCACTGGCGAGAGTTTCTCCGTTTCTGACTAGCAATTATGTTCTCATTAACCCCTTCAGCGTCACTGATGTAACAGTATGTTTCCATGTTCTTTGTCATTCCTTTTGTCAGATAGGAATGCGAGGACCACACCAAGAGAGCATTTGCCTGTTATTTTTCATTTCTGCACAACTAAATATAAACCATTGTGTTCATTTTATAATAGCCGAGAAAAGGACTCCAAATGCTGAGGGTGCATCACCACTGAAAAGATTAATATCCCCATTTTGTTGTTCCAATGAAGCTGTTAATGCCGCTAAATAACTTTCTGCATCTGGAAAAAAGCATGCACATCTGCACCCGATTGCAGCATAACTAAAAGTTTCATAACTTTTTAGGAGTAGTGCGAAGACTGCACATCAGCTGCAAGGGAAATTCGCTTATCCTAAAACGACAGAAAGCTGAGCTAGTTGGTAAGTATTCATTATGCAAAATAGAAGTGAGGCGTGCAGACAGGACACAAGAGTAGAGAAGTGGACAACACGAACGCCGACTATCAACTGAAGGGGGCACTGAGGCGAAAAAAGAAAGAAGGCACAAAACTCATCTGCGCATGCTCAGGAATGGTAACACCACGTGTCGATCGGGTAAACGTGCCGGCCTACGTGAGAGATAACTGTTAAGGTACTTAATCTCTTCCTTATGTAAAGTAATCGAAGGCTGACTCACGCACGCACTTCCACCATTATAGATATGCCATGCCTCTACCATAAGACGCGTATCTTCATTCTTATGCCTGCGCACGAGGTCGCGGGATCGAATCTCGGCCACGGCGGCCGCATTTCGATGGGGGCGAAATGCGAAAACACTCGTTTGCTTAGATTTAGGTGCACGTTAAAGAACCCCAGGTGGTCAAAATTTCCGGAGTCCTCCACTACGGTGTGCCTCATAATCAGAAAGTGGTTTTGGCACGTAAAACCCCAAATATTATTATTATTCTTATGCCTGTACAATATCGCGCACTCATCTAACTCTGGCATGCAGTTACAATCTCGGCAATGAAGCGAAAGATTAGAAGGCGATCCACCGGTTAACGACCTTTTATGTTCCATTAGCCTCTGATTGATACACCGTCCCGTTTGCCCTACGTAGAACTGGCCACAGCTAAGGGGAATTTTATAAACCACACTCATACGACAGTCAGTAAAACAGTTGTTCTTATTGTGCTTCACTGGACAAATATCTGTTCCGTTTTTTGCCTTTTACCCGCTCCTTTTTATTCTGTACGGCAGCGCATATCTTACCTAGCTTATTGGGAGCAGTGAAAGCAACATTAACATCATATCTACTAGCAACTTTTTTAAGCCAGTGCGACACTGAATGAATATATGGAATAGCCACTACTCTTTTTTTGCTATTACTGCTTTCTGTAATCACGTCCGTCCCTCTCGAAACCGACTTCTTTAGGCGCTCAGCCACAGTGGCCACCGCTACACTAGGATACCCTGCTTCTAATAGACGCCGGACCTGCGCATTAAAACTGGCGCTCATTTTGTGCATGCACGATCTGGTGAGGGAAGACTTAAGGCACGACATGGCAATTCCGTTTTTTACTAATTTAGAATGCTTGGATTGAAAGTTTAGCAACGGCTTCGAAGATCTTGGGGAGTACTGCCAACAAACATGATTTTGTTCGAAGATCAAGGAAATGTCAAGAAACTGAATTACGCGTCGCTGAGGAAATTTCTTGGTAAACTTTAATCCTCCCCCATAAAGTTTAAGCTGCTCACTTACTGAGGTAGCAGCGGAATCGAATTCTTCCCTATTACAGAAAATCAGGTAATCATCAACGTAACGAAATATCGTGATAACACTATCACCTAAGGCTTTCTCTAAGCAGTTGTCAACCTTACACAGGTAAATGTTGCTAAGAATAGGGGCAACCTTTGAGCCAATACAAATGCCTGATTTCTGCAGAAAAACGCCATCTCTCCACCCAATCAGCGTCGACTTCAAGTACATTGAAAAAATTTCTAGAAAAGCTCCCGTGGAAACACCGCATCTGTCAATAAAAGCCGACTCTTGCACTTGTTCTTTAATGCACTCATTTACGGAATTTAGCAACCCGTCATGCGGCAAGGAATAATACAGGTAGCAGCAATGTAGAAGGGGAAACGAGAGAGAGAAAGTGGATGCGCATGAATAAAAAAAATTAGGAAAGCATGTGGTTTGTAGTTTCTGGCACAATGCAGTTATCAGCCAGTGAGATGGCAATAGTTTTGAGTAATGGCCACAGCAAAGCTCAACGAATTTGAAGTGGTGGTTAAAGACTCATTCATGAGTAGAGTTATATATGCGATGACCAGCTCTTTGCATGGTGAACAGCAAAAGGATAAAGAGATTTGAAGTGTAGCCAAAGCATTTCATGCTTACAGTGCAGTTTGTGGCTGTAAACAGCAGCATTCTTTAAAGGGACACTAAAGAGAAACAATAAATCAGTTTAGACTAATAGAACATTGCATGAGAACCCTGCAGGCAGTCATTTCAAAATAATAGTTTATTAGGTGAGGAAATGAAGGTCGAAGTATCGGTGTTCGAATTTCGCACCGAAACGCTGATGCCGGTACGCCAGTGTGACGTCGGGGATTCCAAAGTATGTTTTCACATTTGGGCCACGTTGGCTGAGTAAAGGTTCCCGAAACTTGCCATGTTTAATATTTGGTTGCTTTAGAACACAATGTAATCAATCTGTACCGCTATATATAATCAGTAGGCCCTAGAAGACGCCATCAAAACCCACGACGTCACAGCGACCAGGTGGGGAACTTGAAGGAGGCGTTGCTACCCTTCTTTTGTTTGTGCATTTTTTCTGGCTTACCAAGCATGGTAAGAGTGGTGTTTTTGGCGTCGTAGAAAGGTGATTTACTGATGCAAAAAAAATCGTTTTTCTCTTTAGTGTCCCTTTAAGAGATGCTAAAGGCATGCACTAAACTAACACGCTGTGAAAAATACATGAGGCAGAGCGCAGACCTCTTTCCACTCTCCATGCATATTGCGTAGTGTGTTGCTCATTCAGTATGAACCAATTAGTTCGCAACAAAGTACTTCTGGCACATATTAAGTCAAGTAAATGGTTAGCGCTACTTGTGTACGGATACAAAATGTCTTTGCTATTTGAAGTTGTCAGAAAATTCAGCACCTGTTTACGGCTCCAGATCCACGATTTAAACTGCATTAACAACTTTGCAAAGTGTGTCAGGTGCTGTTCAGGAGCTGACGCGACAAGTCCTGCATCTTAAGGAGTGAACTGCAAATGACTGCACGGTTGGGCCACATACACACAGTTTCTTCATCCACTTTAATTTCCATTAATGTATCGTTTATTTCATTTATTAGGCACAAGTAATTTCCCCGATGTTGTCCTTGGTGTCAGTGTTTGTTGGCTTCTTATGATATGACTAATAAAAATCGGGCCCCTCGGTTAACGCCCCTTCTTTTCGTTTATTAAACGAGGGTCTTGAATCCGGCTACATTGATGCCTTCAGGTAGCATGTGTGGGTTTATTGACCAGTTGCCTTCACCCGAAAAGATCACATTCTCGTGACACCTGCGGCAGAAAGAACGTTCCACGTCCGCCGCCAAGGTCTGTGAGTGGTGGCGCTGGCTAACACTTCCACGGTTCTACTAGGACACATAAATACCCAAGAAAGTGGATGGGGAAACGGCGCCGCGGTAGCTCAATTGGTAGAGCATCGCATGCGAAAGGCGAAGGTTGTGGGTTCGGTTCCCACCTGCGGCAAGTTGTTTTTTCATCCGCTTTCATTTCCAATAATTTATCATTTCTTTATTTCATTTATTAAGCACAAGTAATTTCCCCTATGTTTTCCTTGGTGTCAGTGTTTGTTGGCTTCTCATGATATGACTAATAAAAATCGGGCCCCCTGGTTAACCCCCTTTCTTCTCGTTTACATACACAGGGTGTTACACGTAACTTGATCCACAGATTTTAAGAACGTGGTTAACCGCAGCTGGGTGAAACCAACAATATATGGTTTGCCATCATGTGGTGCTCCTCGAAACATTTTTTATATTACACTTTATTAGTTAATTAACTGATCAATTATGAAAAAAATGTTATCACCTTAAGGTCAAACACCTTTCGTTATGTTCTAGCCATGGGTTCAGAAAAGACCGATTCAATTTTTTGTGGCAATGTACATGCTACCTGGTGATATTTTTTTTTTGGGGGGGGGGGGGGGTCGGTGTGTAGAGAAAGATTACAAAATATGACATAAAACCATGTGACTGTGCTCATACGCTATCGTATTGCAGCACTATTGTAACCAACGACCGCATGTCGTTTGTTTCATTCAGCTGCAGTCAACTACTTTTTTAAACTCCTTAGTTCAAGTTATGTGAAACATCCTGTATAACACACGCACATAATGCATGTCGCATGACCGGCTATGCACAACTTCGCAAAATTTTATTTCTTTTTGGCACTCCTAATGCCAGCGCATTAATAATCATTTCTGTTTGAATTTAAGACATAACAGCACTTATTGCAGTCTACAGGGAAAAGGACAGATGCAAGAGGAGACCTGTGAATGATTCTGCTGCGGAAAAGCCAGAACTGTTGCTTAGAGGCATCAGTTTCAGAGCTCAATAAGGATGCTTTGCCTTTGGGCAGCTTACGATATTGATTTATTAATGTAAGCAAACCAGTTTATTTATTAATGTTTCCTTCAAGAATACACCCTACATGCATCTGGTGATGTGCTGTTCCCGTTTCGATTGCTGCCATAATGATGGTGTGCTAGATACAATTAGGTTTCAGTAATTTCTCATAACCCAAGTTGACATGTACCAAATGATGTAAATAAGCCTTCTCACAAACTTTATATTTTATAAATGAGAAGATATTCATTATTCAACTTGATATTCAAAGGTCACTTTTCTGGATAATCGCATTCAATTCAGAAATTTCTATATTCAAGCATACCCTAGTTAGCCCTTCAAGATGTCAACAATGCCAAGAACAGAGCTCTTGCAACAGTAAAATTAACATAAACATAGTACAAGATCGACACCACCATTTAAGATGCAACACCAGCTCCTATGACATTATCACTAGCCTATTTATGTCCACTGCAGGACGAAGGCCTTTCTCAGCGATCTCCAATTACCCCTGTCTTGTGTCGTCTGACCTCATCTTATGCCTGCAAATTTCCTAATTTCATCACACCACCTAGTTCTCTGCCATCCTGTACTGCGCTTTCCTTCTCTTGGCATCTGTTCTGAAAATCCCATGACATATAACCATTTGTCTACAGAAGAACCTACCGATGCTACCTCTTCATACTGCTCCATCAGCGCTATGTGAATAATATATGAGCATCCCCTTAGGAACGGGGTGACAAACCTGCAGCCAGGCCCATTCTTCTTGCTGCCTTGCCTTGACAGTCCCTTAAAGGAGTACCGACATGACATTTCTGACTTGCCATTCTAATGCAATTAGCATTCTTTCAATACTTAACGCACTTTTTGGCCTGCCGATGCCTGACCTCTTCATAGCGCCCTTCAATTGCTGCAAGTACACTCCACAGGTGCATGTCCAACTGAGAGCACCTGCTCGTCGAGCCGACACCTGAAATAGACACCTATGCAATCATGATGTAGTTAATTCTGTTGCAGTGCAAGCATGGAGTGCAGAATGTGGGGCAAACTGATGACTGCACACGGCACTTCATGATGTCACTGTTGCTGGCAGCTTTAAGGCCGCGCTTGTGGGCATTAAACGCCTTTGGTTCTGGACCGGCTTCGTCAATGCTACTTCAAATTTGAAGTTGGATATGCTGAACCCTAATACTACAGTGCCAGCGGGACAAAACTGGCTGTAGTTGGGAGGCTGTGTTTAGTGAAACTTTCTTTGTAGCATCCAAAGGTGTAGAAGCCATGGTCTGTGGGGACTGGCGGCGTTTAATGAAGCTTTCTTTGTGGCGTCTGAAGGTGTACACTCTGTGGTATGTGGTGACACTGCGGCACGTGCGTGTATTAATGCGATTAACATTCTTTGCCCATTTCCACCACTACAGATTCTGAATAAAGATGTGTACACCAATATGGTTTGTGGCTACATTTCTTGAATGCTAATCGCATTAACATTGACTGTCATCATAGATGGGTTGGTTCCACCAGAGTTTTTTATTAAATGAAGATTCCAAGTCCTCTAAACGCAAGGAAGAGTAGCGGCAAGCATGAGAGCATCTTAAATAATTTACAATACTTGTTTCTAGGAACCAGTTTCAGTTTTGGCATCTGGGGGCGGATGTGATGAGAGAGAGAAATACTTTTATACTTAAAAGCAACCTCCGTGGTGCTCCTGGCGAGGTCTCTGGATTATGCAGACTGTTTTGTTTCCCAAGTAGTAAAGAAGTCATGATAATGTTGATGACACCAGGTCTGGCATTTCGACACGAACTGTAGCACGAAATTAAGATAGTGTTCCCCGTATTTTATGTTAGCCAAGTGTCATCTCTTTATGTGAGAAAAGCATGTGGTAGAGTTTCTACAACTTCAAAAATATGTGTCAGTATGTCTAAGATATTCTGTGCACGATGACAAAACGTGGAATCTTTGACTTCAGCCCGCTAACTTTACCATTTGCAGCAGTGTGGTGCCCAGTAGGTTATCGATGCCCAGACTGCCATTGGAACTCATGGCACCTACGTGACCCACTTCGATCAGTGCGGGCAATTTGAATTTGTTTAAAAATTGCAGTCCTTCGAGTCCCGACTTACTTCCCAACTAGATCAATCCCCCAGCATAAATAATGGCAGGCTTCCAGAAGGATAATCAAACACTGCCAAATTGATTCAATTTTTGCCTTTAATGTCCATTCAGAGGCACAGGTACGTACATACTTCTGCTATTAATTATGACAGAAACAGCCTTATGGCAAACATTCCACATTACCATTACCATTCCACTTAGCGACAGCGTAACCCTCAGTGGCAGCAAAGTATTCCATAAATATCGCATGCTGCACACACACATGGCAAAGTGAAAATCTAAACCATTTGTGCAACATTTCTGTTCAGCCAGTCGACAAGAATTGATATTTTGCTTTTAGCCTTTAGCCTTGATATTCAAGCCGCATCTACATGTCTTGACATGTCTTCAGCCAATTACATCTGAGCAGGTAATTGATGCACCAAACGAAGAAAAAGGCTTGCTTTGGCAACACTTGCTCCTTTGAAGATACCCTGAAGATCTGTATTATCACAGCGTAGGCATGTTGGATTGGGAACATTGTCAGCAACAACATTATGGGGTCTGGAATGATCTTGGTAAAAATAACACATACCACAGCAGTGCGAACATACAAAAAGAGCATTTATTGCTCCTCCTATACAACAAACCCGCTAGATGAGCTACATACAAGGAATAGCTCCTCAATCAATGAAGATGCACTGAGAAACTGACGTTCGACTCACCATACGAGGATACTGAGGCATTGCTTGCCTGTGTCCTACACCAAAGTTGTTCACAGCTGCAATTCTGCAAATGAATGTGCGCAATAGCGTTTGCCCAAGCTGGTGCCGTACTCCAAGACCGAACGAGAAGCCTCCTGCAGGTTAGTTCCTGAGAGCACGCCTACGAGTGTGCCAACAATGCGAAGCCAAAGAGAAGGAGGCAGGTTATTCTCGCACCCGAGTTATCAATGCCATCAACTGACACTCACATAGGAACATGTACACCACCTTGCATCGCAGCTGCATAACTACAACCATGAAGCAAGGAAAAATACAGGAGGGAGCATTAAGTCACGCAACCAGCCTTGGCAAGCGAACATTCCGTGAAGCCGCAGTGGTGGCCCAACACGTCACCTCTTGGGTCAAGATAACGGAGGAAGAATCGAAATTCGTTGAAACGTTTGATTCCCAGTAGCTAAGCCAGTAGTTTTTATTCAGTGTGCGCTTGTTCATCTGCCCTGCCATGGCACTGCCTGCAGAGCGGGAACACTAAAACTAACCGCATACTTTGACACGTGAACATGTGTTGGGCCACGAGGTTGGCTTCAATCGCGTTGCAGTATGCTCTCTCCTATCATTTTCCTTCCTCCATGACTACAACACCAACTTCCCCCATCACTTGTGGGTACTGTGCGGGGAAGCTGAACGTGAAGAGATGTGAGAGCCATGCAGGGAAGACAAATGTCAGGAAACATGTATGAGTCGAGCATCCCCACAATTCACAGCACCAGACATCGAAATACCACATTTTTAATGCATAACAGTTACGTAAAAACATGTGCGCCCAAGGTGGCCAAGTAAATTGCGTATAAGGCAATGACTAGAGTAAATGGAAATGTTCTGAAGCAATACAATACTGATGAAGCTCACATGAACAAAGCATGCCATGCACAAGCATCAACTCGCAATTGTAGTGTCACCGAGTGTCAGAATAATAAAACTCTTCATAAGAACGATGTTAGCGCCGTGCACAGATCCTGTCGTTTCAATCAGTGCAATGAGTATACACAGAATCGCATCATTTTACGAATTTTTAGCACATCCAAGAGTAACTTTTCAAGTTACTCTTACATTCTCATAACCAAAGCTGTTCCGCACAGATCAGTAAAACAGATCACTACAGTAATGAGAACTATAGGTTGATGTGTGAATGAACTGCTAATGGCAAAGACTGGTGACATTTGCTGCTATGCACACATGTGAAGGGCCATTCTTTTGGCTAACACTCATAAGTGCAAGCATAATGAGTGTCATGAAACATTTTGCGAGTACCAAATGTCAATAAATGCATGGTTTTAAGGAAGTGCAGATTATTCAATGCAAACACAATTGTAGCAGAATAACGACAATAAACTTTGCTTTCTCAAACTAGCAGTGCGGGTTCCAGCATCAAATATTTAAAGCACATAATTTCGTGTGCCACTTGACTTAAATTTGAAATACAAATCAATACATAGTTAAGTTCAAACAGTCTGACGTCCACATAGAAAATCACTCGCTAAACTTACATGGCTCTACTAAGGGCAAGAAAGGAGTATCAAGCAATGTTTTAGTTCTGGTGTAAAAATTGTTTTGGCACTGAAATGTTTCCTACTAACATTAAACAATGCTGGCATTGTGAAGATTCTGCCACGATGATACCTTGACTAACGTACACAACCTTGACTACAACAGAAATCTACAGTAAAATGCAAAACGTTTCAGCTTAGCCTGTGCTACCCGACAACTCGGTTCATGTGTTCAAAGGTAATTGGCAAGACTGGTGCAAAATAGAAAGCTTTTGTCTCATAAAGACTGCTGACAAAGGTTTCACATCATGTGACTCTAATACTACTCTCAGGTTCGAATATAGCTGTGCAGGGCTATAAACACTTCAGTAACACCGCACAAATCACCTTATCGGCTCCGAAAAATTAATGCATCATTGTGTCATTCCCTCTGGTGGTAACATTTGCGTCCAATTTGCTATGCAATCTAAAATTGTGCCACGGCGTGAAAATGTGCCATACGGCCACAGACATAGGTCGCCCTTATAACCAGCGAGGTTCTACTACTGCCCAATCTTCTGTGCAATACCATTATTCAAGTGCAATGCTGAACAAATGTATCACAGCACATATAGTAGGATTTTCTGTCTCAGTAAAGCATAGTGGGCATTATATACAGAATTGCAAATTGAGAGATTCCACAATTTTTTTGCAATTAAATAAATTGCACATTATGAGCCAGTTCAGGAGCCAGGGTCCAAAAACTTGAAGCACACCCCTGGCAAATGGAGGGCAGTTAAAAGCAATGAGGCTTACACAATGCCTGCCACTGAACATAGTGGAATCATCTAATAACAACTTTGAGATTTGAAGCATCCCCTGGTGACTAGGAGGAAGGCAGCAAAGAAAATTTCGAGTTTTGTGCAATTTCATGCAACAATCATCGTGGTACATCATAAGTTCATCCACTATAGCTGTTGCAACAACACGAATGTAGCTAGTGGCAGCAGCAGCAGAAAAAAATATGGAATGTTAAACCGGGCAGTCAATCCATTCACACCTGTACTCCATGGCCTCCTATCAGAAAAAGATTGTCTTTTCCACATAGAAATAATCATGTCAGCAAAGTAACAACAGCTGGTCACATAATGGAGCATGTCTGAGATGGGTTGCAGCAGGAACACCTTTGAGTCAGTGGTTTTGGTGGAATAAGGTCCAGATCATCATCGTCAGGGGTCAGGTCAAGATCATACCCATCTCTAATCAGCTGTTGGGTGATTTCACGGGCAGCTGCCTTAGAAGTGGGCTGAAATTCGAAATCCTCTTCACTGTAATGAAATGACAGAAAACATGGTTTTCATTTAAATGGCCAGCTGAATAAAAACCAAACAAGCTTTTCATGTGTGCTAATACACGAACCAAATCTGGAGGGCTCTCTCACTCAAAACTGTGACCCACTGACTTAGCTTCCCTCTAGCATATGCAGTATAACAAAGTCACACCAAAAAAGGAAGCATACAGTGTAAATCATGCTATTAGCTTTACATGGACTGGCCTGCGGCAGCATTATAACTGGGGAAAAAATTATGCAGATCCCATGTCTGCGGGAATCAGATGTTATGCAAACCATTTTGTGGGTAGTTAACTATCCAGCATCATTTGGAGTCCTTCAATGTGTTACCAGATGGACCAACATGTTTGCGTAAAGCAAGCAATTGTGTGTGTTGTATGAGCCTGTGTGTAGCGACAGATGCAAAATGACGACAGTATGATGGCAGTTTTGAGTTAACTCTGGTAAAGAAACACTAAAGCCTGTTCCGTTACAGACGGGGCTGATCTCGAAGACCTTAAAATGTCGCACAGCGTCTTCATAGCATTATCTGCTACGAGGAAACGACTGGGGAATGTGGGCTGATCCTGACGGCACAGTCTAACACACAGCCTGAAAGAGCTACCTGCCATGATGCAACAATGGAAGAAACTGACGCAGGGACTCGTGCTATGTGACATGACGCACACGCCAGTTGTCTCCAAGGGCTAGTTGGCATTGGCACGAGAGAAACATGCACACCAGGCACGTACCCAGGATTTTTTTTTTTCGGGGGGTGGGGGCAACCCAAGGTAACTCTTTCTATGCAAACGAGAGGGGGGGGGGGAGGTAGCTTTACTAGTACAAATGTGAATAATGCCCACAAAGATGCGTAAACCCGCGGAAGAGAATTGAAATAAGGTGTACCTCACAGGTACGCCTGTGAGGTACACCTCTCCTTTACTTGGCAAACAAGGAACCACATCAAATGCACTCACGCATGACAGAAGCGTAGGAAGAATGGTGCCAAGAACAAGTAAACAAGGGAAAGTGTAAAATAAAGATTTCTAGTACCGCTTTCTTAATTAGCCCTGGAAGAATTATAGAGAAATATATATGTTTGCAGATCAATCGCAGTTCTTTTGGATCCCTCATTTACTGCTCTACCAATTTAAGTGCCAAAACTGACTAATGTTATTTGAGACATTGCATAACGATGCGTGGTCACCAGTCCCGTACAACCACATAGAGCGCAGGACGCTGCGGTTCTAGACGTACTGCGCCCATCACGGAAGGTTAAAACAACACTCACATTAGCACAGCAGAGAAGTGGCCGCGTCAGGCGGCTCCACTGATAACTGTAGAAGCGCAATTCAAAACACACGGAATCATTCTCCACTTCTGGAAACATTTTCTCTACTTTCTTTTTATATAAAGAGATGTTCATCCATAAATATTTTCACAAACAATGATTAAATTTGTTAATTTTCGCTTTTCCTTCCTGTTTGGCTGTTGCCTTGGCTCTCTCCTTTAGTAGATCGCTTAATTTCTCAACTCCTTGTGGCACTTCTTTCCAGTTGCCAATACTGTATTGCACGAAAGGTGCTGTACAACTAAGCAACAGCCAGACGAGGTAATGGGTAACAGTCATATTGCTTATGGTTTTAGCGGTTATTGCAGGGTCTGATGATGGATGTTGTTTCGCATTATTTTATTTTCTACGCTATCTAACCCATATCGCAGGTACATCTGCTAGCATCGTGGCGAGCAGTCACTCGAGGAAATAATGAAGCAAAACGAAAAGCTTAATGCAACTGGCATTTTCTCCGGCCACAACTCGTTCCACGAGCATACAGACCAGCTGGCTATGAACCGAATCCCTTTCTTGGTCCCTGGATCAGTCTAAACAAAGGTTGAACTAACAAAGCAACAATGATGCACATGATCATTGAATAGATGGTGACAACTGAACTCATCTCGAGTTCATTGCGCGGGCACCAAATCGATGAGAAAACTGGCCTTCACACCCCAGGAGATGCCAATAACTACCGCCATCCAAAAGGAGTGAAAAAATGGACAACCATTCCCCTCTGTGAAGGTGGAATGGCAACGAGAGCTGATGAAAGTCAAAGCTCTCAAACGAAAAGCAAAGTGCTTCACGTCCGCTGTGGGTAGGCCCGACGGTAGTGCAATGCCGGGCTGACCCGCCACGGAGGTGAACCGTAAACAGGCATTAAGCACTCCCCCTACGTGGGCCGAACCCTAAGGTAGTGCAGTACCGGGCCCACCCTCGGCGGAGGTGAAACAGGCGTTGAGCACTCCGTATACGTGGGTTCATCGAAAAGTAGTGCAATGCCGGGCCGACCCACGGCGGAGGTGAAGAAGGCGTTAAGCACTCCCCATACGTGGGCCCATCCCAAAGATTTCGAAGGGTGTGTTACAGGTTTCTGAGCCCACAGGGGTATGTGACATTTAGCTTCATCCTTTTTTTCACTATTACCAGGATCGACCCACATGAAGACTTTTTCTGTTGACGGATGGCAAAAAAAACTATGTAAGGTAAGCCATATACAGCTCTCGCTATAAAGCAGCAAAATGTTTACCGCCGAATAGATTGATTTGTCAGCGCTTTATGAATGTGTGTGAGGAGTGGTGGAGTAGGCAGGCAATGGGGGTATGCAGCTTAATTTCAGGGGGGGTAGGGGGCCCTAGGTACGTCGATGCACACAATCATAGCTTAATAGGGGCCCTAGGTACGTCGATGCACACAATCATAGCTTAATAGATAGAGCATCGGACTGCTGTGTTATAGGAAACTATAGGAAATAAGAAAACTATAGGAAAACTATAGGAAACTTGAATTTTCTTTTTATTGAAAAGACCAAAAACAAGGCGAGACGAGAACTAACTTCAAGGTTCCTAGGAGGAGCCGAAGAATGCTTTACATTAATACATTAATGGCCAACTCCAATCAAACTTTCACTGCATAAGAAGGCTAGTTTCAGAAAGTGTAAATATAGAGCAGTCTCAGTGCAAAACTTTGTTTGAAGTAAGAGTCGACATGTCACAAATAGCTTGCAACAATGAATATAGAAACTGGAAGAACATGGCCATTGTTGATCAATGTAAATGAAACAGAACCCAGAAGATTAAGAATGAGCACAGCAAACTCACGGCACACGGAAAATCTCAGAGGCAACGTGCTGTGATTTGCATCATAGCCACTAAGCACCAGGTGCACACATCATCTGCTTAGGTGTGATTTAAAGGTTCTTAATGGGAAAGTTAGAAAATCATTAGCCCTGCAGCTTTATCGAGATTGCTTGAATGTTATATAGCACCAGTCATTTGTAAACAAGTGATTGTAATTTTGATTATGATGTATGGCTTGTTATGGCGCAAGGGCCAGTTATGGTTTGTTGCAGTTGGCCTTCAGTTAGGGCCTACTGTTATACATTCAGCAGTGAGTGCACAGTACAAGTGCTGACACGCCAAAGCACACTGACTCAAGCTAAAATGGCCATAACTTGGGTTGTGCAGACTTCACAGAAGTGACAACAGAGCCCATTCACCTGTCAGACTTCCATGTAACCAAAGGCTCAGTGTCTCCTGATGGCTGAGCAGTTGACCCTTGGCCTTTGTTGGGCACAGGAAGCCTGTTCGTGGGAGAAAAAAAAAATTAAATAGAAAAGTAGTATCAGTGCACTACGTAATTTTGATGCTGTTTTACCCCGCAATAAAGAAAGAAACAAGTCTCAGTTTCTTGACAAACGGATCTGTAAACTTTAGAAGGGTGTTCCTTTAGGCAAGTTGTTAAGACATATTGAAAACGGAAAGCACAATACACAAGATGCGAGAAAGAAATAGTTAGAGACAAGTTTACCATGACTGATCTTCCTTCCTGAAATTCTCCACAGCAAAATCTTTTTAGCAAGTTCAAGCCAATTTCGATACTATTTTAGTAATATGCCTGTATGAAGAAAGAAATGGCAGCACTGTGGGGGAAACCGTTTGGTACACCTTGATGGAGGTTAGACCTCTGGTATTGGAGTGCCAATGGATATTGTCAATGGTGTGAAAGTTAAGCAATCAAGAACACAGACCCTGGACCCTGCTATATGCAGTGCAAGCACTGTTTGTATCTGTAGACAAGGTAACTGCACTTTCAAACATCTTGGAGAAACACAAGAGAATTCAGAAGGGCTGTGTTAGTTTTTCTTGCATCTAAAGTGGAACAGTACAAAAACAGGCCAAAAGGAAGAAGTGAATTAGGCACATGGGAACACACAATGCTGCTCCAATGACTTTGTGTTGTCTGTCTCTTCTTTCATCCCCTTCCTGCACTGTTCCAGTTGATACAGTGCGAAAGTGTCCTCATTTTTCTGAGTTCATGATTCAACTTGATAATTTACCTGAAAGAAGGTGTGATGTTGGGCTAGTTGCTTCATCTAAGAAGACATGGAAAACGGCACAACAAAAATTTGGACCAAGGGTAGGGAGGGCACAACATGGCGCTTGTGTTGTGTCTTTCTAAGTGTCAGTGCCACTTACGTCTGTTTTTCTGCTGTTTCCCATGCTTCCTAAGGCTTAGCTGCACTGAATGAGCACTGTGACATAGAGTATGACTTTTGAGGGCTATAATGTGAGCATACTTTACCTGCTTCGTGGTAGGAGTGTCTTTTTGGGCTGAGTGTCGATGCACGCATTTCGTGTCTGCTGCCGAATTTTCTTTGACTGCTGTATGTGCCGCTCTGAGCAAAATGCAAAAATAGAGCAGTCAGGACAACAAACATGGAGAGAGAGAGCAAGCACAGATTGCATTCGGCCTAATTAATTTTCTTCCAATCTTTATGGGAATCTGTGCCCCCATGTGCAGCTTCAGTGCAGAACACTAATTAAGCACTTTCTCAGTCAAGCATTAATCAATAAGCACTACTTAACAAAATGTGAATGACCTTTCTTAATGGAAGTGATGGTGATACTGCTTACTCTACAGACACACAGAAAAAGGTAAGAATAAACAAATAAAAGAGAAACAGGAGGCAACACTTATACACGCTGCAGTGACTGTCCACTCCACTAAGCCTTTTGCAATGTCTCACTCTGTACTACACAACTAGCCTTTCCTGCTTGTTAGAACTTCATTTCTTATTTTTTTCTTTTTTTCGTTCTCCTGAGACGTTTTCATTTCGAAATTGCAGACCTTTTCATGAATAACAAGAAAGTGAAAAATAAAAAAACACAGCGAGGCGACCATGAGACAAGCACGCTCTTACAGCTAAAATTTACTAAAAAAAAGTACCATCCACAATGATGTTCTGCAGGTGCAGGACAATGCATTCAGAACAGCTCGACTGATGACTGTCAAGTTAAACACAGTAGGTATCAAGTGAAATGGGAGAGCAGTCCCATTGCTTTTCAAGCGACGTACCTCGAGCCAATGCTCACACACTTTTTCCCCTTCAATAATGCGAGTTAATTCAACAAACTAACAACCTGATATCTTCCATGGCCTAGCACGGTTGTGTCATGAAAAACTGGTTCACACCCACACTTCCTGCAATGCAGAGGCAGCCGGACAATTTCGTTTACCCTTACGTTGTTTATGTGCTCAAGGAGCCTGTAATTTATGTATGCACCCGCCTTTTGCCTGATATCCCCTTAAGTTACGGTACACAAGTTGGTGCACACAACTTGCTTTTCGTAGTCCAGAGGACATATCCTGGGACGATCACGTTTGGCAATACTACTATAGCCTTGGCCATCAGGTGCACACTGATTGGCTGGCTGAGCAAAATCAGATGACTGATTGGGTGGTTAAGCGCTATATCACGTGAAGGTGATAGTATCACCGAAAGTGATTGTCCGAGAATACATCCCCTGCCCGGTGGTGGCAACAAAATATGAACTAGGCAAGAACTTAACACCACAATTTCTCTAAATATGCTGTTGCATACTTAAGCTGCGATGATTGTGATGTGTTGACAGCTCAGCGTAACGGGCAACCTTGCACGTTGTCATTTATCAAAGTGACGTTTCTATATCTTGTGTCTCTAACAAACTTGTGATTTCATGCACACTGCGATGTGCTCACGCGCGCTCAACACACCTCGGGTTTTCTGTTAGGTACTTCCAAAGCGGGTGAAGTCCACTTACAATGCTGTAAAGAAATGCATGACTGTTGATGGCATCAAGCATCCGTCTTCCAGCCAGCAGCCGAATGCTCTAAATATTAGGCCACAATCACACACATGCTTCTCTCGCAGCAAAGACCCTCTTTGGAAACGTTTGGCGTCACTTATCAATATCTCACTTTCTTTCCTCGTGACAACTAGCGCTTTGAAATGCTGTGTTAAACCGCACTGCCTTCAAGATCAGCCCAATTTTCTGTTAAAATATGTGGGCTGATCACTGTCGATCCAAAGTGGACGAAGTTTGCCTTTAATGCGAAAGTGTTAAAACCCACAAATGCTGTGTTCCACTTAAGTTGAACCCCCTGAATGCTCAAAGTTGCTCCATTTCACTGTAATCAGCTGAATATTCCTGTATACAACCCCTCTGCTAAATGTACTATCATGCTTAAGAGGGTGTTTGACATGCTGTGTTCCGTTGGCTACGGTGAATGGATATCTTCTCCTTTTGTGTAATCCTTGCAGCCAATAATTAACTTGTGCATGTGCTTCATATTGACGATCCAATTCCTTTAACTATAATTAAAGAAAAACATTATCAACTGACTGTTGAATAAATTGAATTCAATTACTCTGATTATGTGGGCTCACTGGAAAATGCACAAAGCATCATTTTATCACCTTGCCTTCCCTTCACCTTTATCACCTTGCCTTCTACCTTGCCTCGCAATAAAATTGTGTAACTTTGACATATATACAAACAATTGAAAGAGACATAAACCTTGCCGCATCTAAAGAAAACTATATATTGATATATTCTAATTCTGTGTTGCAGCCAGCAAAGAACTAGGTTGGGGTAGTTGGTACATAGCTGTCAAGGCTGAAAGGTTGTGGCAGTAGGCCTGACTCCACCAAAAAGAAGACCGCAGGCATTGTCTTACATGCATAAGATCGCCCACAACCTGAAATGGATGGCGAACTGGCACAATGTGCCTGTGGTGTTTTCAGCAGCGAACTAGTTGTTGAGGTTTCATGCCTGCATTCTGACAAAGAAGGTCAAGTTGGCATGCGAGAAGAAGCCCGCTAGGCCCTATTTGCGCAGCATTGTAGGTGTGGTATATGAAATACCTTTGAGCTATGGCAAGACACACATCGGCCAAACAAGCTGGTGTGTTAATGACCAAACGTGGTAACATGTCCTCTTGATCAAGAATAGAACTGGTTTATCCCTACCCTTCCAGCGTGGCTCATGCGGCTGTGCACTGCAGTTTGAGGGCATGCGCATTCTCGAAAAAAGCCATGATATGAGGGCATGGAAGCTAATTTAAGCATATATTAAGAAGGGTGGCTTATGCATCAGTGAGCCTTCCGTGTTGCTTTTCAAGAGCGAGTTTCAATTTCTTGATATGGCTGTGCAATTGCGTTTTGGGTTGCAGGCATTAACTTTTGTTGTGCTGTTTGGATCTGCGCATAAAAGTGTTCAATATATGCACACGTTTTTCACTAAATAAAGCTAGTTATACGAGTTATTCTTTTTGTTCGGCTGTTCTTCTTTTCCTGTTACCTTTTGCACTACAAACTATGACAGTGTTGCCGCCAATAAATTTGCTTTCTTTACCTTAACGTTTTGAAGAGGAGGCGTCAAATGATGCATGTGATGTGATGGCATACCTAATCGTCTATGGAGTTGAAGGGCTCTCGACTTTGATGCAGCCTGCTCCTGAGGCGTCTTCTGCGGTTCTTCTGGCGGTGCCTCCTGCAACGCAGCAGAGATGCATATGGACGCCTTCATTAACGGGTAAATCGTAAAGATCAGCTAATTTATGAGAACCTTAGCTGGATATCTTGCCTTCACTACTGCTTGTTTGCTCCAGTTTTTAAGGCCATAGTTTTTGGGCACATTGACAAAGGAGTTTACTGTACAAATCGTCAGAACGGCAATGTAACCTGAATGTCAAAACATAGTACGCCGATGACAGCCCTGCGATGGTCTGTTATGAATTTGTTTCGGCGGATCTTAAAATGCAAACGTGTTCGCGTATGTAGCGATGACAAATGAACACGTCTGCTTATTGTTACAGCAACCGCGAAAAGCACTATCAGGGGCCAAATAAGATGAAGTCGTAAACGCGACTGCGTTTTCATTACTTTAGATGTCTCATTAAATGAATAAGAAATACAAACGTCGTCGTTACGTCGCGTGAATACCCAAGAAATTAATTTTTTCTCCTAGGCACTACGAGACCGCACATGTTTGACTCTCTTTAGGCTTTTAAGGAATGCTTAATGAATAAATAAAACAAGAAAACACGCCGACTGGGACAGATGGTTGCTGCCAGCGTCCTCGTGTGTTGTGGTGCGTCGACGAAGGTTTAGGAAATGGCGAAGGGTAACACCCAAACAAACTTAAGCTACGGTAAAGATGCAAATCTACGAGCCTGTGGTTTTTTCTCAGCGCCTTCTGCTTCGTTCATGTCCGCTTCACAGCCATCCAGTGTCTTCACAGGAACCGGTAGATCTTGCTGCGGCCGATCGCCACCATTACAGCTGTTCGTCTTGGAATCACTGTCGATCCCGCTATCTTCCATGGTACCAAGGCTGCTAGCGAGGGGCGTTTAGCCTTTGGTTGCACGTGTAATACCTCATTTTGTAACATTCGCTATGCTAAACTACCCACATACGCCTTCGAACCGCGAAGCTACGGAGGCATCGCATCAACACATTGCAGACGGGTGGCTTTACCTGCAGCCTCGACAACAGCGTGCGCGGAACACCTGACAGCACACTGAAGGCAAGGGTGAATGTACGAGGAAGACATGATCGCTGTGCACTGAATAAACCTTTCAATTTGAACCGATAACACGGTGTAATGATTGCTTCTTTTGACGATTAGCTTCGCTAGCCTTTGATCGCGACTCCCTCGCTGACGTCAGGTAAGGCAATTGGCGCCAAATTCAATTTGCGTGAGGACGACGTTTGCGCCTTGTGGCCTTGGATCAGCTAAACTTGGCAGTTGTCCGAATGTCACGTACTTGACTGTCTCTGACCCGTACGAACAGTCTAGATGAAGGTACATTGACGTCGTAGGCTTTAAGGGGGGGGGGGGGGGGAGTAAAGCCAAACCATCGCACATGTATTCAAATGATCCACTTGGCGATACTATCGCCGTCAGGTGCGCGCTGATTGGCTGGTTGAGCAAAATCGGATGACGTAGTGCTCAAACAGCCAAACAGCTCATCCAATTTTGCTAAAACAGCCAGTCAGCGCATGCCGATGGTGAAGGCGTGGTCAAGACGATAGTACAGTTTCAGAATACGGACTCTGGTCCAGACAGAACACAACACTTCTAAAAATTTTTAATGTCTTCTAATTTATGAATTTCGAGCGTTATTACTGTCTCAAGTACTCAGAACTATGGCAACACAAAATGTGATGTGTTGTTGTGGTTGGTTACACATGGATCACATTGGTGCATAACAAAACAGTGCATAATGTAGTTCGAATAAAAGTCCAGTACTGCGGCTGCCCTGCACACGAGCCCTGCTGCAACGTTTTTAACCGACTATCTTGAAAAGCAGTCTTGCACATAAGTAGCCAGATTCCAAAGGAGTTACCATACCAAACTCATTTTTCTTGAGCCGTTACAGAATAATGCATCATATTATCACATTTAATTACACTATATATACCATTAACATTGTTGTAATGAAAGCCACTTTACCTTTGCTGTCCTTTTCTCCATGCAGAATGTGTTGTCACCTTTGCTTTTTACAAATATTTGTCACCAGTTTTGTTACCCAGTAAGTGCAACAGAATACTCACACAATATATTTTCCTATTTTAACCACCACAACAATGTTTGGTCCCTTCTCAGAAAGACAAGAACACATTTTTATTCATCTACACCACATACTACACATGAACCACCTTCTTGCTGACAGTTTATAAATAACAGACTAATGAATCTCTTCCTTTTCTTGCCAGTCAATGTTTGTATTTCTTCACTAAACATTGTATGTGACTCGTCTTGCCTTTTACTGTGTCTGGCTTGAATAATATTCTTTTAATACAACTGCACTTATCATTGTACATGCAATGCATTCTTTTCAATGCTAGCAATGAACAGACACCATAAAGGAAACAACACACACAAACACCTGTGTGGAATCTGTCCTTCACACCATTAAAATTAATGTAGAGTAAGCTGCACCAAATTGCCAAGCAACAAATCCTTTTAATGCTGTATCATATTGCATGTTGTTGTGCTACGTGGGTTTCTTTTTCCTTTATTTATTTTTGTTATACCCATTTTCTTCTCTAAAGATCTGGTGTTTAGTATATATTTATATATACATAAATAAAGTTGTACAGGCCTGCTTATACAAAACAAACGACACTGTCAACCTGAGTGTGAAATCTCATAGTTAAACACACAAAGATGCTACCTTTCTCCTATAACATATACCTTCTTATACGTCCTTGAAAGGAAAGGCACGACAGAACACAAAGTAATTTAGCTTGGGCTTTGTCATGTGTAAGCACATAGCAATGAGAGGTGAATGGCATTTTTCAAATGCACAGAAAAGGTGCACAAATATGTCCGACTTTATTTTGTTCTATTAAACTGCATCACAGCTTATTCAACATGCACGACAAGAAAAGGAATGACAGAACATTAAGTAAAACCTAGAAAGATTAAATATCTTATTATGTCTCCCCCTTAACAGACTCCCTCATATTGTCTCTCCTTTTTAACAATAAAATATAACGGTATCAGTAACATCAAATATAACTGAAGAGATTTTACAGCCCAAAGTGGAGGTCTGGCTATGAGATATTGTAGTGGGGGCTTCGAGTTAATTTGGACAAGTTTTTTCTTTTTTTTTTTTATCAGCACTAATTTTCTTATCAAGCAAGTACTTTTGCATTCTTCTATGTCAGAGTGCGGCAAATGCTAGTGAGAATGGAACCCGTAAGCCTGTGTTTAGCAGCAGAATGCCACATCCGCTGTAGTGGGTAAAATGACAACACCAACCAGTTCACAGAGGAAGGTAAATATCTTTTTCTTACATAAGAGCATTGTACAATATGACTAGAAAAATTTAGACATGAATTATGAAGTTATTAATAGAAAATAACTCTCAAGTTTCGCATTAAGAGTTCGCGCAGGGGAAAATTGGCACTGCAATTGAACTTAAATGCTTAAACGTCATTAAATATTAAAAATGGCACATGCACGTACAAATACGTACTCCAACAAAAATACAGGTGCACAGTGCACACAAAGTGCATCTGCAGTGTAAAAACAAATAAATCAGAGACGTGAAACAAAGTTTTGTTTAAATGCAATAATAAGCAATGCTCAGAAAATCACTTGCAGTTCGGGTAAAAGGTCTGTGACCCCAAGCCCACATCACGGAGCACAAGTTTTTAACCTTATCACGTATAAAGACAGTGCAAAAATTGTTCTTTAAGTATTCATAATGCTAGAAATTCTGCTAAGTGCACAGCAATGCTATGACACAAGAAGCAACAGTAGTTCAGTAGTATGAAATGAACTGAAAACTTGGAGTATTCCAGTAACAGGAAGCATTAACAGTGCTGTGGGGGTACTGCTCATCTAAACAGAGCAAATACTATCTGATTAATGTAAATACTATAACTGATGGCTGATGGGATACAGAAAAGAAAACTTTTCTCTGAAAAAAAAAAAAAGAGCAGAAGCTACCATGTTGGAAATTAGAAATCTTTACTTATAACACTTTACTGAAAAAGAAAGAAAGAAATGTTTAACAACATGTAATATCTCAGAAATCTGCAGGTCAACAAGTGTAACAGCAATATATCTGAACTCAATTAAACTCAATCAGAAAGCTCATTAGCCTGAACAATTATTACATAAAATCAGTTCTAAACAACTGTGCAGAATCATACAAATACTTTGGCTTGCACATGATCCCATCTTTAACATGGACATACTGCACAGAATCCATGTGCTCAAGTGCCTCAAGCAGACTTAGCTATCTAAGACGCAATCTGAAATATGCATCTCCTGAAGTAAGAACTAGCCTACACAATGTTCAGTTGACCGAAATTGGAGTATGCATCATCTGTCTAGCATCCATGACAGCCTTACTTCACGACTGACTAATAAAAAGATTCAGAACCATACTGCACGTTTTATAACACCAAACTATGCAAAGCATACCAGTATCACACTATTAAATTTATCACTAGAACAAACAACCCTCGCCTCACGCCGCATCATCTCAGGACTATGCCTTTTACATGCCTTCTATTATAACCCAAAGACTCAGAACCTGCTACTAAAACAACCTTTAAGGACACCTTTGCATCCCAGTCACGACCTTTCTATAGCACATATCTGAAGCCCCATGTCTAATATGCAAAGCTAATTTTTTTTAGATGCTATAAGCCTTTGGAATAGCTTACCAAACAGCATTGGGATGTCTACAGACCGCATAAAATTCAGCAAAAAGTAGACATCTACCTTACTAACCAAATGTGACTTAGAGCCAATCTACACAAAACTTTCTTTTTTTATGTGTTCCCCATTAGGACATGCCTTGTGTTGCTTGTTGTTTGCCATTGCAGTTGAAGCACCAACCTATACTACACATTTTTCTTCGTTACCCTTACTTTTGTGCCTTTTGTGTTTCCTCTATGCAACTTGTTTTCACTGCTGGGAACACCATTGTGCTTGGTATTTATGACTTTAGGCACTTCATAGTGCTTTTTTTTTTAATCATTATTTTTTACCGTGTTTTTACAGTTACTACTTTCACACGTAATTGGGCCCTCCATTATTCAATGCCTTTGGGCCCTTAACCCTTTAACTGCCACTGACGAAATAAATCGCCATCACAATGAGCATCCTTTGGTGCCGATGACAGGTGAACTCGTGAATTTTTGGCAATTTTTGCACATGTGTACGTATTCAGTTTCTTGTAATTTCGACAAGAAAATAATACACAATGATTTTCTCCGTCTTTTCTTTTTTTAACTAACATTTTTTCGAAATTGATCACAGCAGTAAAGGTGTTAAGGTGAAAACAAATTAACTGTAGAGCTCGATCTAAAAAACCCAAAGTCACAAAATTTTGAGCCTCTAGGGTTTCTTATTTAGCACCCAAATTTTAGTGCATGAATGCTTTTGCATTGGGCCCCCCATCGGAATTGAGATTTGTTTATTGATTTCGAGTTAATGAGCAGTGAAGACACGCTGCCAAACTTTATGATGTCACAGGCAGCTTCTGCAAGAATTTCAAGATGGCGCCACCAGCCTTTTTTTTTTCCACCAATTTTTGGCTTACAAGGTCTCCATCCATGCTAAAACTGGCTTCGTGCAATTCCAGATGAGTAACATACCAGCTTCACCCCTCCCCCCCCCCATTTCCCCTCAGCAGATAAATATATGAAAGCTTAAAGGAGTACTGACATATTTTCAAAGTTGTATATACTCAACCACACGTTCCTCTTGAACAAAATGACCACATTTAGCAAGTATGAAGGTTGAAGATACATTTAACTTGAAGCTAAAGTCATCTCGCAATTCCAGACCTGACATCAACATGATGCCATGGCAAATTTGCTAACGTTGTGTATCAATAAAGTTAAATATGATGGCGTTGCCGATATAAGGAGAAGAGTGCTGCGTGTGTTCCTCCAGGCTCTGCTCACATTTTGCAGCTGTAGCGATCGCGGGAACGAAGCAAGTCGGTGTGTCACGATATCATGACGCATCCAACTCCTCAGTCTCAAAACTGAAACTGCTTCACAGAAACAAGTATTGAGTTAAATTAGTCAGGCCACTCTGGTACTTGCCATTATTTTTGCCAAGGTTCAGAGGATTTGAACCTTCAGTTAAGGCAAAAAAATGATATAAAAGTTGCCATGTCAGTACTCCTTAAATATTCTGCAACAAATCGAGTATTAAAGCTGCTTTATGTACTAGTCTGATTGCCATGCCGTGCCTGAAAACATGCAACTCAGCACTTCTGTTTTCTGTACATGATCATGGCCGCAGGCATAGCCATGAAGTTTGTTTCGGTGGCATAGCTCTTCTTAAAATTTTGTAACACCCTCTTGAGAAATTGAAACAGGCTATTAGCAGGCTGAAAAAAATTTTTCTCGAATAAAGCTTCTGGTTACAGTACTGATCATGGAAATGCAAAACTTGAGGTAAATGTTCGCTATAAAAAGTAAATGATATGCATTCTCTTAAAATTATTAGCCCTGTCTGACAAAAATATGCAATAAACTGACTAAACCCATAGTTCTGAACACAATAAAAGAAAATGCTAGACAAAAATGGCTTCTGACCTACTACGTGATGCACTAATATAGTCTTGCCTGCTATTTCCACCTGCAATAAAGTGGTCCCAAAAACACATTTTGGTCACACAACCAGTGTGCAGCGCCTGGCTAAACATGACGGTCAAACAGAATGAAATATCGCTTGCTTGAACATCAATTGAACAACCTATTCATATTGGCAAACAGATGCAATGTCCCAGTGTGCTTAGAAAGTGTACGCATTCATGTTTCACTTGAATGAGCTTTTGGGTGGGCAAGCTGTTTCTTGGGATAACTACCAACGCTTGGAGTTCACTTAAGTGAGGTCTTCCTCTATTCAAACTGAATTAGAGGATTCTCAATCAATGTTTTAAGTTCTTAAGTGGATGGTGAAGTGCACCTCCATTAGTCATGCAACCATGTAGTGCACAGAGCTTTATATACTCAGACTGTGTTAATTAAAATCAGTTCCTGCCCAACTCTCAGCGTGGTTTGATTACGTTACACGCGCTTTGCACAAGTGTGCCCCTCTGTTCGCCAGATGGTGTTTACGACGTCGGTGGCGGCGATATGACACACAATGCACAAAACAATTAAAGAGACCACTTTTTCTTGTAACAAACAGAACAAAAGGGGTAGGGGGTGTGGTATGTGGCAATTAACACACTCCCCAACAGGATGACCCTGTGCCTGCGTGATGATCCATCTGGATAAAGTGTATTAGTTGTATCATACCATACAAACAAACTGGGCAAAAAGAAGGCACACCTTCAGAAACACAGAGTCCAACCTTGATGTACCAAACACATATACCAAATTATTGGATATAACAAAGGAAATCTAATACGTTTATCACCAATACCAGAGTAACAAATATCAGATATGACGAAGGTATTTTCATGTGGATGAGACTTCAGTAACGAAATTCAACTGTGAATCAACCAGGAACATATGAAAAGTCATAAAGGAGTGTGTAATTATCAGGGATGCAGCAAATGAAGAACAAAGCTGTAATCGTAGATTCCGCACAGATTTCAACACATCGCCATATCATAACACATAGTCAATGACTGCCTATTTCTTTTTAAAAACAGCAATGAGGACATAATGACACAATGACAGCAATGAGGACGAAATGCCACAGCTATACTTATAATTAGCCTTTTAAATATGTATTTTCTGCTTTAAAAGGTTCGCTCTGCAGTGGCTGCCGACTTACAAAACATTCTATAGGTTCCACAGAAGGAAAACAAATTCTGAGCAAGGCATGAGTAAATCACAGATTGATAAAATGCTTGATATTATGTCATTATGCCTATGAAGGTAAAGCACTGCACCGAATTTGCTGAAGCCTACAAGAATCCAAGAGGACAAAAAAGTTGCAAATTCACAATGTTATGCTCTACAATAATTAAGCAAAAACGTTGCACAAATTGCTATGGAAACTATTATCACCATGTTTTGAATTCACATACCAATTGCTCTAGTCCAGCGCTAAGCACCAGTGCTTTTCGGATAGGCCAACAAAGCTGGGTTTGGATACTCGGGCTTCCCTACAGCACCTTTCCCAAACTTCAGCTCCAGAAACTGAGTGATGTTGTTGGGTGCTGATGCAAACACTCCTACAAAGAGGATAGTAGATAGAGGCTTCAGAAAGTGCTCTGGGAACTCCCTGTCTTGCGGATGGCTCTTGAACCATGTGTCTTTAGTCATGACACCGTTTCGGGAGTAAAAGGGAAAGATGTCCACATGCACTCGATTGGTGCTGCTGTACTGAACACGAACAAAGTCTCCCTCTGTGGCCTTCTCCCACACATAGCCATCAGCATCAATCACAGAACCTTTTTGAGAGTTTCGCAGCCACTCACAGCGCTGCACGTCATCGCTATACACACCAATGTCAATGTCGTAGTCCCATGGAATGATGTCGTGATTTCTAGCAGCACCGAGGAGGCTACCGCCTTCTAGCCAGTAACGGGTCTTGCACCTTTCCAGTATGGCAAAGACATGCCTGGCTGTGCGACGCAAGTTTTCCAGGCAACACGGTGGTGTCCAGCGCCCCTTGTACAGGTAGTCTGGCGTCTCATCTACCACAGTGCCAAAGCAACGAGAGGTCTCCCGCTTGCACCCATGCCACGTGACTTCACCACCAGGCTGGTGAACTTTTTTCACGCCAAAGTTGGTGTAGAGCTGTGATCGACGACTTGCAGTGGCTGCACGCAGTTTCTCTCGATTGTGCTCTGTTGTGAAGAGTGTGCGGCCATTCTGGGCAACTAGGCTGTCGACGATTTCAATCTGTATGGAAACAATATGCAGATGGGCCATGTTAATGGTCTAACAGAAGAGCGAAATAAATTAAATACCTCTTCTTACTGTTAAGAAATGTACAGTACGCACAAAATAATTAATCACAATCCTTGTGGCATGCAGTAAGCGGCAGTAGGGCGCTGCGGCCGTAAGAGCTTGCAGTAATGCGACCTAAACAACACTAATAACTTCAATGACAGTGTAGAAAATAAGCAGGAAATGCGCAACGGATCACCAGCAGTTCATATACGCCTTGTTTCATTTTTGGCGACGGGAATTAACAACAGGCTTTACTCAGCAAATCAATGCAACGTAAACATATCAATTACCTTCACGTCTCTGAGCGCTGTCTGTACGTACAGCGCCTCAGGGAACGGACGCACGAGCGGCTCGCTGAGCGACAGCACCAGTTCGGACTTGACCATGAGCAGGTGCCGGCCTCCAAACGCATCGCAATGAGACTCGGCCGTGCGCGGCGCCTTGCGATACACCAGCGTCCACTCGCGCAAGTTCACGTCCAGGTTCAGGCAGCGTCGCATCTCTCCCGCGATTCGAACGGCCACCATGAGGCGCGGGTTCTTAAAGATGCGTTTGATCATGGTAGTGACGATGGCTGGCTGCGTCATGCGCACGGAATCGGGTACGAACAGCACCAAGTCCGTCTTAACGTAGTTTTCCAACCGCGTAGCGTTGGCGTAGCGGCCTGGATCCCTAGAGAGTGGGACGACGGTCACGTTCGGGCCGAATTCGTCCCGGGGAAACCTCAGAGGCGGATACGGCACGTCGTCTGCAAACAGCACGATCGGCATGCGCGGAAACACTGTGTGGAAAGAGCGAACTGTCTCCACAAGGTCGTTCTCATAGAATTCGAACTCGCGCACTACGAGAGTAACGAGGGAGTTCGGCAGGTCGTAGATGTCGTCGAGGGGAGCCGCGTTGCGCATCTTCAAAGCTCCCCCGGCACTGTAGTCGTGATCGCCCAGAGGCGCGGCGAATGAGCGCTGATGTTGCCGGGCTGCCTCTCCGGTGGCTCTGACGTCGCCGCCTTCTCGAGATGCCTCGTAGCACGGGCACTTGCTGTCGAGATATATCCACATAATAAACACCGAGAAAAAGTTTACGCATATGAGTCCGAGAAACATACGACACCACCTATGGCGCATCTTTTACGGTCACGAAGATGGCCCGGCTGAAGCTAAGAGCAACGCGCACTCAACGAAACTGATGAGCGAACTTGAGGCTCATCCAGGAGATGCGAGTGAAAATTACGTCCGCCAAATCGAAAAGAGTTGAATGGCAGTATTGCTACCTCCTTGGCAGCAAGTACACCGAGTTCGTCGGCTGCACTTGCGCATTTCGCCGGACAATTCAGATGTATCTCTACGAAACGTCAATGAACACGCGTTCGCTAGCAGATTATTTCAGATTATGACAACTTCGAATCCGAAATCGCACCAAACTTTGTTCCACACCACACATCTTCTCTTATTCAACAGAATAGAACGGACGGACTGGACAGACTCTGTATGCCGGTTGCGACCGAACCCAACTTGTTTTGACTTGGCTAATCTAGGTGCGGTATGAAATATTAAAACGCAACTTGGGTCGTCTGACTTTTTTTTTTTTCGTAAATGTGAACTCTAGCAAAATAACTTATTATAGGTTCCAAGTAGGTGATGCATATTCTAGTTTTAGTCTGATAAGGATGTTGTAGGTAACTTATAATAAATTCGTTTCTACCTAAGGCTTGGACAGTTACACCACAGAACACCTATACAAACTGGTTGCACGGTTGCAACCATATAGTAAAAGCTCTATGGTTGCAACAATAGAGTTTCTTAATATTTATGGGCTGCAGAAATTAAGCGTCTCTTTCCTCCTTCATAATCACCATACAGAAACTCTATGGTTGCAACTGCTGTGTGACTGCTGTTGGTCGCCGCGATCGCAGCCGACTGATGGCGGCTGTTTTCGCGCGAACCGCGAACAGAAGGTGAAGTTACTGTGTGCTAGTAAAGTCAAAGTCAAGTCGTGACTTTGTGTAATGGACTGAGGGAACTGAGTGAAGTGCAAAACAACAACGGAAAAATTATGGATGGACAGTACTGCAAACGTACTGAAAAATCTCTTCGTGCCGTAGACAAAGCTTCCAAAGATCTGTGCGAAAAGTTCAGGTGATAAAACAACGATGCGTATGCATGCGTAAACATCTTGTAACACTGTTGGTTCGTTTCAGGCAGCGGTGCTTGAACACGCTTGAACTTCAAAAGTTCGGCATCGAGAAGAGTTCGTTGGAGAAGAACATTAACAGTTTCGCGGGTCAGCTTTTGTCGTACATAAGCGCGGAGTGCAGATCCACTTTCGACGACCTAAGATTGGACGAGAAGTTCAGGAGTCTGAGCTACCTGATCGAAGAGCAAGAAAAATACAAAGGGACGCCTGGGTGGTAAGAATTAAACTAGTGTTTCTCTCATTGTTCGAGGCCCTGGATTACATGCTGACTCGTAGCATATACCCATTAAGAACTAGCGCCGTCAAACGAAAGCGATCCCGGCTGCTTCCGTAGCGCTGGATATAGAAATAGCTGTAGCAAAATTTAACAACCAAAGCAGAGGCTGGCAATACGATGACACTAAAAAAGCAGGAATAAGTTGCTTTCAGCTTTCTAAGACAATACACAGGTGTCTTAAGAATATAGGAAGCATGAATGAACCTGGCTGCACGGTTTTGAAGCTATTCGAAGTCGTTTTTAAAATAGTCTTGATACAGGTTCCAGATAGGTAATGCATATTCTAGTTTTGGTCTCGTAAGCATTTTGTAGGTAAGTATCTTCACGTGTTTCGGAGCGATACGTAAATGACGTTTTAAATGTGTTTTGCTAGTTGACTAAACAATGTTTGTAACGTGGGAGTTCCAAGTGAGGTCGTTTAATAGCGCGGCACCGAGATACCTAAATGGCTGTACGGAATCCACGTGGACTTTATGAATTATGTAAGGAAAATAGAGGAGGTTAACACTGCGACTAAATGACACAAGATTGCATTTGTTAGGATAAGAGTCATCAGCCACTTGTCATACCATTATTGTATATTGTTTAGGTCAGCTTAAAGAGCTGGTTTGTCAGATGTGTTATTGATAGTTCGATGAATTACTCAATCATCAGCAAACATACGGATGTGCCTTCGGAAAATTGATGCCAAGTCTGACAGATTTACACGCAACTCAGTACAACTGAAAATTTTTGTCTTTTCCCACCTTGCCACCACATGCTTCTTCCACAAAAGAACGGCAGATAAACTTTGTTGTCACTGCTGTGAAGCTTTATGGATACTGGTCATTCTCAGACTATGTCAACTGCATCACTCTTTGCCAGCCTTTTTTGCCTTTATATTGTCGCAACCACTACGGCCAGCAACAGCATCGTGTCTGTCTTTACACATATCTTGTTCTCCCTGTACCTGAAGATTGCTCCACTGTATGATTCCCCAAATGAATGTCTCCATATTCCACAAAACAAACTAGCACCCAACACTATGTTCTTTGGCCACTTATACCAGAAACATGCATGAATTACTTCTCCCGTGTGATGAAATCAGCACAGCCATTTAGCCTTGTAGTAAGTGGTTGGATTAGAAATTAGATATAACAGAGGCAGAAATTGCACACACAAATGAAGTATAGACAGGACAAGTGCTATGTTCCAATAACCGAGTTTCACCAATTAGTCCAGCAAGAGGTTGAATGTATTGGTACTGAAGAAGCATGCATACTTCACAAAACAGTGCTAACATTTAGGATAACTGGTTCTTGGGCTAGCTGTTTGATACTTAATGAAGCCAATGTAGCGCTAATAAGAAATAATGCAAGGAATGCAAGACCGAAGTGTAGTGCTCGTGGTGCCTAGTCTTTTGTTATGCTTGTCTTTATTTACACTACAATGGCTTCATCAAGCACTAAAACAAATGAAGGGTACATACACACACATTTCACTGGTTTTACTGCCGTTTTGCCAAGTATGAGCATTCACCAACTAGCCTAAGTTGCTACTAAAGAAGCGTTGCCAAGTGTAAGTACTTCATGCAAGACTGAGCTTTAGGCACAGACAGGCTGGCAAAACTGGTATCACTTTTTTTCCATCATGCTAATTTGCATAACTGTATGTGCATGTGCAGCCTAGGGCAAGAGAGTAAACGCCGGTCAGCCATTGTCAGCAATGAGCCCATTGCTGTACACTTGCCTGCTGTTTGAGTTTTAATTTTTGTGTGGCTTGCCCAACCTTTACTTTTTATATCCTTTGAGCACATAAATTAACCAACCCACTTGGGCATCAGGAAAACTGTGCTAGGGACATAAACGTTTCTAGCAGAGGGACTCAGTTTGAAGAAGGACTCGAACAGGGATGAAAATGAGTGGGCGGCTAAACTATACCTGATTAGTGTGGACACAGTATGGAGGAAGAGGTCAAGAAAGTTGGCACTCAAGTAGAGGGCAAATGAAAGTGTAAATAGACAACCAGGAGTCATCAAAAAGAAAGAGAGAAACAGTGAATTGGGTGCAAAGAATGGAAACAAAAAAGACCATGGAGGTTTACAAGAATGGGAAGAAAGAAGTCTGAAAGCTGCACGATAACACACAGGGCAGCGCATTGCTATTTGAGGCTCAGGCTGGTTGCCCAAGGACATAAGCATACCAGAGCAAATGTTCGCAACAAGATGAGGCATGTGCTTGCTGCAGCAAAAAAAAATCCAGAGACCACTCAGCACATTCTAAAGGAATGCGAAGGGGTTCTCCCAGTAGGTCATGTACACCTTCCAGAAGCGCTTGGATTTAAAGTGGACGGAACCATCATTCGGTCAGCAGTCATGATAAGCAAGGGACGTTTAGGGTATTAGTGAGAAAAAAGCAGGGAAGAGATTGGTACAGCCGGACTCATTACATCATAGTTTGTGGTTCACGGTAGATAGAGAAGGTTTGAGGAAGAGAAAAAAGATTATGAGATGTGTAAAAAAATGCTGTATTGAAAAGCACGCGTAGCATACCTGATTAACTCAAGCAGGCTAGGTGACTATTTGTCACAGCCCCATTTCAAAGGGGATGCCAATAAATTATCATCAAATGTTATTTTTATTATTACTCACTTCCCCAAGAACACACTTATATACGTGGTCTAGCTGTCGTAGCTTTTAAAGAAAAGAGCTTTCTTTGACTATTTTGCCCATTTTCCTGGTGGTTGGACTTTGATGGCTAATGCAAAGGGCATACACTCTCGCGCAACGAATTGATGTTGCACGTGATGTCGTACAAGAGCTTTGTGGCACCTGTAGGTTTAGGTGTTGTGGTGGATTGCTGGGAAAGGACAGTGTCCTGCCTCACTCTCTCCATAGTGGCGGCTGCAGGATAGAAGGATGGCAGTCGCCTTCCACACCAATGCTTGTACCATTGGAGACAATACACGTGACAAATCAGATTTTATGTATAGCCACCTATACTACAGCTACAGGAGTGCTGGTTAACTTCATTTCTGTGAAGTGTGTGCGACTTTTCTCTCTGTAATACACAATGAAACAACAAACGCTACGCAACTAGCCGTACTGCAACAGGTACAGACCACTAATTACATCATTTCTTTAATAAAGTGAATAGCTTTCTAGAAGCATTCAGCTATTTACTTACATTGATATTCGTCATCGATGGTTCCTGCACAAAGTTTTTTTACCCATGAATGTTTCCTCTGCTTCCCTTTTCTGACAAGGCGGCCATCTGGAAATCCAGATGAGGACATTCAAGACCATTTACGGCCACCATACCAGAGATGCCTAAAAGACCTGACTGCCATACTGAAAGAATGTGACGAGGAAACTAATGCATTAGAAGCACAAGTTGCCAAAGGGAACAAAGAGCTGGAAAGCATCGTTGCTGAAATTGATGTCATGGTGGCCAAGACTGACAAGGTTGGTAACAAGGATGGTGACAAGGCTGAGGAAGTGACACCGCACATACAGTGTAGCATATACAAGTGTGTTTTATCCTTGGTCTAGGTACCCGTTAAAGTTAGTTGCAAGTTATGGCCTGTGTAATGCTAAACGTGAAAATTACGGATAGGGAACTTTTTGCCTCACTGAGCTTTTTGTGCAGAATGTCAACAACAGAGTCGATAAACTAGTAAATAAGCTGCCCTTCATAGTTTGTTTGGCACCGCTAATCGAGTCCATATGGAGGCAAATATTTTCTGTATTACATGCGTCCAGGAGCTAGCATGTTCCATTTTTTATCTCCGTGAAGTGCTGGTACAGATATATAACGAGCAAGAATTGAGCGTGCAGTGCAGTCCACTGATAAAGGGAACAGATGACTGCAGAGCACATGTGAATTTTTCCCTCTGGCAGATGCACAATCACCTGGCTATGGAGCTATGAAGCGGTTAGTGGCGGTGACAATTTTCTACACATCCGTGCAGTAAATTGACATAGCTTCAGCTAATACTTGCAGCTAGAATGCCAGCTAAGCAAGAGCCACACAATAAAGTGTTCCCTTTAGCAGTGGATCACAGTGCACATTGAACCATGACAGTATGCACATGACCAGTAAACATTTTGCAATCAGTTTTACTGTCACTGCTGCCACAAAAGATGGCGTTAGTAGCAGTTCAGAAGACTGACTAGTGTAGTTGTATAGTTTCATACCCTCTCAGACATGTTATTGTGACAGATTGGCTTAGAGACCCACCACAGTAGACGTTTCCCACCACAATGGCATTTTACTGCCGAGCTTGAGGTTGCGGGTTTGATCCGGGCCGCAGCGGCCGCATTTTGCTAGGGGCAAAATACAGAAACACTTGTGTGCTTACATTTAGGTGCACGCTAAAGAACCCCAGGTGTTGATTTAATCGGGTTTTGTCTGGATTGCCTGCTATGGCATTCCTCACAATCAGATCATGTTTTTGGCACATAAAACCCTAGAATATAATTTAATTTTTTTAGATTGACTTAGATCATGCTAAAATTGGTAGGGGATGCTAAGAGAAGGTGTGGAGTTGATTGCACAGCTGAGAGGACGCCATTGTACCCATAGCATGATGGACCAGGTATTGACGACTAATTTGCTCAACTAATTTGCCAGAGTGCCCGTTAATGCACTCCAAGCATGGAGAAATCAGTCTATTGTGCTTACATAGCTGTGCATAATTCGGTGATGAAATACAGAACCACTTTGTTGTTGTTATTATTATGACTGATGACAAATGCTTTTACATTGCCTTTGCACCTACATATTTGTGTGTGAATTTAATTTTAGCTATTCCAGACTGAGACAAGAAAGGAGAATGTTGATGCCGACGAAGAAGGATGGTATGACAAAACCTGAGACAAGTAGCCAAGAGAAAGAAACTAGCACCGTCTTCTTCTCTTTCAAGTGGACTGCTCGTGATTATTGTTGCATTTATAACTGATGCAGCACTACTGCACATCTTTGGTACTAAAGAGTAGAATTTAATGTTGTTGTGCCCCATGATATTTAAGAAGAAAAGCCCTACAGTAAACTTGGGGACAAGCTATACCCCACTGCCTCATGCCACTATTAAATTTGGACAAATTTCTAGGCATGGGTCCACATGCTGTGTTTTAACTTCGTATAAACCCTCCTCCTAACAAAGTCACTTCAGTTATCACTTTATTCAAAGTATGTGCATTCAAAAGCTAATTATCATTGTGAAGACCACACCTGGCAAAAGGTGGGCACTGTCGTTTTTAGATGTTCAAGACCAAGGACATGTTGCATAAGCAGCGAATGCTTCAAGAACACCAGTATAGAAGCAGTGTTGCCAACATGTGGCATGCGTGTTGGAAATATTTTATGTGCACAGCACAAGGTGCAGATTGGTATGGTATGGTATGGTATTCCTTATGCGATGGCGCACACCCACTGCGGGGGATTGGCCAAGATTTGGGTGAAATTAGGCTATCGTTATTAAAAACTAAAATTGGTAAAGCTAACTGGAGGAAATGAACAAAAATAAAATGCATAAGAATTCAAGACAATCTCTTTGTAGCACTTATAAGATCCTCCACGGTTGAGCAAATATCCCTGTGGCACTTTCCAAGAGAGGAGGCTCCTAGAGAAAGGATATTGTGTCATAAGTTTTCTTTCTCTTTGCGAATGTTTTAACAGACCCGTGATAACAACTACAAACCGTGCAAAAGGAGTGCATCACACTTCACTTTCTTTGATCACTCTTTTGGTCCTTATAAATTAAGTGTGCCAATTTCATTAAACCATCTATTGCCCTCATGGACGTTACATGTAACTTCCTAATGAGCATCTTCTTTCCTTGCTGTATACTCCTCAATATGCTATGTCATCATGCCACTTATATATTTTTTTTATTCAACTCTTATTAAAAAGCATGCATTAGGCCTTTTGAATACCTGTTCATTTGATGCAGGTTTGTAAATATGCCCTTTCATTTGTTTTTAACAAGATGATGGGGAACAATATGTAGCAGCCTGCAAGTGTGTTGCCCAGATGTCATACAAACATGCCTTGATCGTGGAAAAGCACATTGGAATGGCTGCAGCATATCATGATTTGTCAATACAGTATTTGCAACAGAGTAAAGACTGCATCGTTGGTACACACAGCTTTATGAAGAGTGGAATGGCATTATAATATAGACATCATTGTCATTTACTGGAAATTCTCACTGGACGGTACTTAGTGGACCAGCACGAGAGGTAACAAATGATTTAAAGATCATCATCTCTTCTAGTTTTTTTTTTTTCCCTGCTGAAATCGATGTTTAGGGGTTGATTCTTTTACAGAAAAGCTAGAAAGTATCAGAGCGTGAGGTCTGAAGTAATACTTGTTCAGAAATTATTGCAAGAGTACCATTCAAGTGTTCCTTTTCATACTGGTCTACCCTGCACAGTTCACTTAACCAAGTGTTTTCATACCGCCCATGAACCATCCACTTGGTAACTTTATTTATAGTCCTGCAGAGCTTTCACCAACCATCCACTCCATCTCTCTCAGAGGTCTCAGGTCTCCATGCACTCTCTGCAGTGTTTTTTCTAGCTAATGCTAATGGAGTACTGGATTGCCTTTCCTGCATGATAATTGTGTTTGAACTTCTCCACATTCATCAAAATAGTGCTTATGATCAAACTTTGTTGTGGACCTGATTACTTTGTTATGAAGAGGTTTTACCAAGTATCACATTCAATAATCATGCAATAATATTCAGTAGGATGGTGAATGGTATTTTTGCATTATTAAAAGCATGTGCTGCCCGTTGGCACTGTTTTGGGTGGCAGAAAGCCACTTCCACAGCCACAGGCAGTTGTAAGTCTGGAAAAATAAAGTATACTATGGCACCTTAAGACTTGCACACAGAAAGGCCATTTAGCTTTAAAACAAATGACTGGCTGTAGTTTGCTAGCCAAATATCTTGTGTAACAAGCCATTTTGTTAATATTAATGTTTTATATGTACTGCAGGATAAAAATAAAAACAGAGTTAATGCGAGTAGCTACTCTTTTACATTAAATTCGGGCAATATTGCCTGGCATACACTGTATGTCCTAATAAAATCTATCAGGCACATCACTGTCTATCTCTGATTCTGTGAACAACTGTTATGAATAAAACTGTGTAACACTTTGTGTGTTGAAGAATCAGTGAAACCTAAACACAGACCAGCAGTGCAACTGCATCGGCAAACAGCCTCACAGGTAGAGTCAGTGTTGGTTAATTCAACCCACCTTTTTATTCATGCATGTTGAAGATGCGCGCACGGTTGGTGAACATTTCCTTTAATTCAAACCCTCTTGGCATGTTCCATCAGCGTCAGATTAAAAATCGATAGTAGGATAGGACAATAGTACAATAGGGACATGGACTGGCGGACACAATGGCGAAATACCTCCATCCCACCACTAACCATAATGCATTGACAAAACCCACCATGCAGCTAGCTTGGGCATTCTGTTGGAGGTTGCCTTTAGCCTAAATGCAACAGAAGAGCAACAGGGGCCTACTGGCACCACAGTGCTAGGAGGTGCACACATGCTCCAAGTGTGGAGAGATCAGTCGATTCAGTCTGCAGATCTGATATCTTTGGTTGGGTCAAATGATACAGACACGCGGACGGAGAAAGAAGGGTGGCCACATCAGTGCCTGTATATTCATCTCCGGTATCACTCTTTTTGTTATTTGTACAGTGGCAATAAATATGTACAATGGAAGTGCTGGGACGCCAGCAGCAGTTTCTCTGAGCGATGCACACTCCGCTTAGGTGCCGCTCTTGGGGGCAGTCTGGTAGCCTTCTTCTGATGGTGTCTGTGCCTAGGATGCCTTTGTCACCTTCTCCAGTACTGCATGCAGGAGAGACGAATGAGCGTCGCTGTTCAGTCTTCTCAATACAAAATCGTTTTTAGAAATTGACAATATTAAAAGCAACGGGCTACAAATGCACAATCACAATGTTGGCTGATACAAGAGCAATTTCTATGCTTCATGGCCAATGGAGAACACTAATAAAAGAATAAAGGACCGTTCATACTGCTAGCATTTATACAGTACTGCCACATACATAGAAGTGTGAACAACCAGTAAAAATCAAGACATTTACTGCATTTTTGCATATGCTGCAACTTGTGTCAAAAGGTGCAGCTTGAATGTGGTACACTCCACGTTGATGCGAGGTCTAAGCTGATGCCTAAATTTGCACGTAGGAGTGTTTTGCTTTGCTTTGAAGCCACAATGCACTTTGCCAGAGAGCAGAAATAAAAACAGTGATGACTGATCATATAGACAAAGACTGCTCCTAGACATTTGCTTTGTGCCACGTTGCTTTTACGAATATCCAAATTCCATATTCTGCAGCTCATGTGGTTTATGTGCATCGAAATATGGTACATTGCATTGACATTTGAGCCCTTTAAGAATTTGCAAATGGCAAAAGTTTGAAAATGCATTGTCTGCAGCTTCGGTCCCAACATAGAATGTTCGCTAAGCCTTTGGCTCTCACCTGAGCAATCTTGTGGATCTGCTCAACAAGCGCTGGCATGACGGCTGAGACACTGACATCAATCAGATTCTGCATGTAGTGAACTGCCTCTTCATCTGTCAGGTCCAGCCGAAATTTGTCTTGCACCTACACACGAAGATGGCAGTTGAGAACAAAGGGACTGAAGTTCTCACAACTAAACACCTGCAGTATAAATAACGCGAATCTCGTATAAACAAAAAAAGCCAACCCAGCAATGCCCTTTGTAGTATCATATGATAGACGTCTGCTATGGTGTCTCTCATAGCCACAGTTTGGCTTTGGGATGTGAAACCCCAATATAAATAAATCACTTTCAAGTTGAACAATTATACTTTCACATTTTTTTACAGAAGAAAGAAAAAAAATAAAGTTGATACGAATGCTGGAACAAACGTATCTTGTGACAGACATTTTGGGCAAGAACATCTCAAAACGAATGCTAGTCTCGGGACTGCTACCATGCAGACATGCCTTGAGCAACATCTAGCTTCGATTCTGCAGTTGCAACAAAGTGGGCCCTAGAGTAACTTATAAAATTTATTCGTGACTATTTTTGATGGTCGCCAGCAAAAATAATGTGTAGCCAGAAAAATAACGCATTTATTTCTACTGCGGTGTTTTTAACAATTGCTTTGTCTTGGCCGAAATGTTTGGTATTACAAAGATAATATGTTTCTTGTGGAAACTTTACCTTCTTCACAGTCTTGTCAGGCTCAAGTGCAATGTCAGGTACGCTTGCATCAACCATCAATGAAAACAGGTTCAGGATCAGATTAGCATGCCTGAAAACAAAACAAGGGTCTGAATGCTTGCATGTCAGCAATTCCCTTCCACATTGAAGATGGCTACAGCTTTCACACGACGACTGTTTGAATGTTACCATGGGTGATTTTCCCTGCAGTGATCATTTATGCAAGATGCTTCAGCCTGAGCTGCATTAAAAATTTTTTATAGTGAAAACTTTGCTGCTAGTATAATCAAGAACTTTAGTTCTGTACAAAGATCTGAGCAGTTGCATGGATCTTTCTAGCAGCACCACCTTAAAATTCCCTACAAAACAGTAGCGGTGTTAACTGCAAGGTCAGCATAATCACTAAGGTCTAATTATCAACCATCGAAACCTTAGTCTTATTTTTCTTGGGACATTCCAGAGAACCATCACCTGAAAATATTCACATATAAAGGCAATAACTTTTCAGCAATAACTTTTTACAGCAACTGGCACCCAGTCGCGGTCAAAGTGCAGCTGGTGTAGATTGGACTCAAGCCACCCGAGTTTGCATACAGCAGTCGAACACTTCATTGACTTGAACCCATCACAGCACTGGCTCACCTGCGTAGATGCAGAAATGCTGTATAGCACTGCTTGCGGAATGCTTGGTAGTGCTCCGAGTTGATGCCTCCCATGGCCTCCACCATCTCCTTGCTCAGTTTCATTGGTGGTGGCAGTGGCTTAGGATCCCGGCCCAATATGTAGCCAAAGTCGATATGGAATAGCTTTCCTGGAGAGAAAAATCAATGCCCTCTGACTTAAGTTTGACCTCCTGTGTTACCTGACAAAAGCTCAGAGACACAGGTGACCCTTGCGAGTCAGTTTTCATCGCTATCTGGTATGTTAGAAACACGAAGAGCAGACTGTCTGCTCAGATGTTACGGCTGCATAGAGCAACAGCATGCCAACGTGCGTGGGTAAAGTGACTGCCTCCTCAAAGTTTGCTCAGGTAATAGTCACTTTAGCTTATGCGCAGGTATAACGCCATGGAGGCGGTTCTCATGTTTATGCTATACCCTAAATTGCAACATCTCGCAACATTTGAAATATAGTTCACAAAGGTGTTCTTTTCGTCTATGTTGTCAAAATGGTCTTTCTTGTATTATGGTCAACTTTCATAGAAAAGGTGGGCCTAATGATCAAACCATTTACACACAGTGTCACAGGCCTCTGGCTTCATAATGTAATGTGTTTTTATTTTTCTTACTGTTTACACTAGTCTAATTCTTGACATGGTGAAAGGTTAATGTCAATGAGAGTGGACAAGAGGTCTCATCAATCATTGGTCAAGGAGTCATCAACACCGAAAATTTGTTGCACAAGCTTCAAAAACTGCTGTCAATGATGTACACTGTAGCAACATGGATGACGCCAAATCAGAAGTGTTTAGAATGAAGGGCCAAAAGATGCAAACACACAAAACCTCCACCCTCCCTTCCATTCTTCTGGTTGCCAATGTTGTTACCAACACAACAATGCCAAGCTCTCTAATAGTGGAACTCGCACACAAGAACTGTGCAGTGAGTAAACGCAGACACATGAGTGCACCTGCTGACCAAGAAAAAGTAAGTTGCACATTTCAGAGATGCCACAAACGTTGCATCCCAGCAAAGTAGTCAAATGATGGTATACCTGTCTTTGTCAGAAGCAAGTTGTCAAGATGCCGATCGCCGACGCTGAGCAGGTATGTGATAACGCAGTAACCAGCTGCAAAAAGATGAAAGCGAGAATGAGCAATTTCAAACATGGAGCAGGGGAGGCCAAAGGAAATTAAACCATTCTTACTGAAACCACGAATTACTTAAATGCAGGGCAATCTAACCAGGTCCAGACACAGTCAGCTACAGTCTTCAACAAATCAAGTGCGCTAGAAAACCTAACCACAGTACACCACAGTACCTAAGAGCACTGGAGAATACCAGTCTCGTAGATACTGTACTGACTGGGAGTCCTTAAAGCTGCAAACTTAAAATAATCGAAAACAATATCCATCCTTTAAATGTTATTACAGATTTTAGCTTGCAGACTCACCACATGACTTGACGTACGTGTCCATCACTTCTGGAGAGATGCCGTATGGGCCCGTGTCAGAGGGAGCATGCTTCCTGAAGAACTTTTGAATAGTGTCTTCCGTTCTGAGGACGTCAGCGACAGATGTTGATTCAATGTATTGCACAAAGCCTGCAAGGAACACAACAGTACAGAGAGGAATACGTGTATATTAGAGAACAATTAGTTTTGTGTTACAATGGTACACTTTTTCACATCCTAAACACATTCACAGAGATATTCAAATGGCTGCAGGAGGGAAAAAAAATGGCAAAGTTTTCAGCACAATAGCGTTCTCTTACTGCCCACATCATACAAAAGCAACGGGTTATTATTAAACCTTGAGCAAATACAGTGCGCTAGCATGAAAAAATATTACAACTCTATGTTTCTTTAACAGAAAGCAACAACTACTTCCACCATGTTATTGCAGAAACAGACAACACATTGGGGTGCTCCATTGTGCTCATAAGTACAATAAAAAATTTGTGAGGAAAAAAAAACAGGGAGAGTATGGCAATTTTTCTAACATATATTTTCTTTTCTCTTCTGTTTTCTATTAGTTTGCTTTTCTGTGACTTCAACAAACTAATCGATTTCTTGGTTTTCTGTAACTTTACAGAAAATATTTGTTTATGCCTGATTAGCGGCAGTGCAAAGGACAAGGACAAAGCGAGACGACATGTACGTCTCCCTTCGTTCTTGTCCTTTGCGCTGCTGCTAATCATGAACCTTAACCCACTTGCCCAGCTTGCCACTCATCTAGTTTATTACATTAAGGGAGTAACTTTTACTCCCTAATAACTACATCTTTATGCACAGTAGTACAAAAGAGTCAAAGGTTGGAATGCGGTTGTAAGAGATCATACATGTACAGATGAGCATGTTGTATAGAACATATGAGAGGTGACAGCCTCACAAGACATCTGGTGCCAAGAAACCTGGTACTACGCAACACCATCCAAGTATCCACTTTACAAGCTTACATAGCCATGCTCTAAGCAGCAATACTCGCCTTGATTGAATCTGCATCTTATTCAGAAACTAAGACTAGTTGGCTCGTACGTGTGTGATCTGCATATATATACTTGCTTAGCAAGTGAAGATGCACACAAATGTTACTTGACGATAACAGAGATGAACAAATCTAATTTCGCTCACAGTACTGAGGACAAATTTTTCACTTAGCAGCATGGGAACAAATTCTATCAAAATTAAGAAAAATTCTGTCTTTGATCGTAAACTGTAAACCATTTCTTTAAAATGAACTCATCTGTTTCTTCCATCAAAAGACATCTTTTTGTAACAAAAATAGACATTTGCTGTTCTTTGTTCTTTCACATTCATTTTTTACATTGTATAACTTCAAAAAGTCATTGCCAAATGTCTTCCTGGCAAAGGTAGTACTATCATAAATACTGCACTGGTACTCGTATTACCTGGACCAGACAACCAAGGAGATTACACAAAGTCAGTGTGTGATTTGTACACAAATTTTGCCTCGAGGTGCAGTTTTATGACACTGCAAGGCACTCTGCCATGAAACCCCACATCGAAGAGAAAGTTATGAGTGTGCGGCAGCATGCGCTGCAATGATGCAATGTAGGTACATATAAAATTGTTTTCGATTTATTTATTAAAATACATCTGTACTTCTGTATGCAGGTTAATGGCATGAAGATGCGTACACTACAGCAAAGCTCTCACACATTTACTGCAGCACTTCCTTTTTGATTCTACACTGCACGTCGTATTCCATATTGAACATTATTTCGCAGAAGACACGAATTGTGCAAAACGTAAGCGTAAATGTGAAAGTGCTTGATATCACAATAAGCTCTCAATTGGAAATAAAGGACAGACATAATTTTGCTTGGAGCTAAATGGCTCTTGAGAAACAAAAAGTGCAGCTGGCTGTCTTTTCTCTGCAATAGAATAAATGTGCTTGCAGGCTAACATGTGTGCCGAAACTTGGAATCAGATACTGCATCTGATGGGTCATTTGCAGCAATGCTAGGCATGGCCTAGCTTCCCAGAGGAATTAACTGTGACGGAGTCTGCTAGGTGTGTGTTCATCAGAGATAACTTGTGACCACTCTAGTTTCTTGCAAGCTACAAATGCTCAGGCAGCTGTCCCTTTTGATATAAGTGGAACCTCCTTGTGCTTGCCAACACATTACGGCCTGCTTGGCAACAAGGATAAACTTTGTTTCACAAGGAGACGAAATGTTTTCTGGAGGACAAGGGTGGTTGCTTGGGCTAGTTGGTAATTAACGATAAAAACGACGTACAGCGCGAAGGACAAGGACTGCAAGAGATGACGTACGCTGCGCTCTGTCATGCTTCCCTATTTTTGCTTACATTTTATACCAGCCCACTGCATTTTTGCCTGAAGGATAGACTGTGTCACCGGGCCAAAGAAATTACTGCTGCGCAAGGTGGCTGAATTGAAACTCTTGCAAAGTATTTGTAACCTTGTTACACCTCAACCAAAAACAAGGAGTGTTGTAAATACGTCCAGCAAAAATGTGTGCAATGACGCTGATATTAGCAAGATTTATGATAATTTTCAAATAAGTTTCCACGTAACCTAGGTGTGTTAAGACACCAGTCAGACAAATCACCATCTTTAATTATGGCCCACACATTACTGGAGAAAATTTTATAGAATTTATCAGTTTCGTGCATGAACCTTAAGACAGAGCAGCAATTGCTCGGCTGCAACATGCATGAATAGACTATACCAGTATGTCAGATATGTAAACGAAGCAGAATAATACACGTTCGTACCGTGTTTCGTGCTTGTAGCAAGGACACAGTATGGAGTCAACTTTAAATCAAGATTCTCTTTCCTCAGCAACTGAAAAAACAAAGAAAGTAGTAAAGCAAAAACCAGAAAGCACTCTCTAGATGAACCAACAATGTAAATATTTAATTATAGCATCCTATTCAGGTGAACAAGCTTTTACAAAGAGCAAAATCGTGGTTACTACAAATACCGCAAAAAGTGAGAATTTACTCACTACACTAAATTACCTTGCATTTGGCGCATGATAGCCTGAGTTGCTTATGCGCCATTAAACCCAACACAACACAACACTAAATTACCAAAAAAACTCAAAATGCTACATTTTCTTGAAGGCAAACATATCCCTCCAGAAGTCTGAATGTTTTCAGTACCTGCAGAACAGCATCACTCTTTCCCTTTTAAACAGTTTCACACCTAAATATCATCACTGTTGTGTCTTATAAATTCAGGCTCAGGCTCTCACTGTTCACAAGCAAACATCTTGGGGCAAAGGATTTTAAAATGTAAGGATGTTAGAAACAAGCTTGATGTAAGAGACAATTGATTTGATTGACTTATTAGATTTAACATCCAAAGGAAACACAGGGCCTATTCAATATTTTTTAAGCACCTCGAATTTTTCAGCATACACCGAAATATCAATGCACATCCTTGCTATCCACCCATCGAAATGAAGCTACCAATGGCTGAGATTTGAACTGATAACAATGTGACCAGTAGCAGAATGACATAGCCTGGCTGCCATATAGTGAGCTTTCAACATAAAGGTTCACCAGCAGGTGACAGCACTGAAAGCTCACTTAATTTGTTTGCTCAACATGGAATTACCGTGAGAAAGGCAACTGCTGAATGTCACTCACAACATATAAACGAGCACAGAGTACAGCTGAATTCGGAACAGCTCCAGAGAAGAAATGCTACAGAAGCATGTGGAATCCTAGAAGATAATCACACAAGCAAGCTCATCATAATTCTCTTCATTATAAAAAAAGAAGACACCTAAGCACTTCTTATGAGTTGTGAGTGCGAAAGCATTAATGTCCAACTGAACACCGCTGAGCGGTCCTTCGAGTTATAAACTCCTTGAGGGCAAGCGAACGCGTTGAGGAGCATTTTGATTTGGTCTTACCAGGGTGCAGTTAGAATGCAGGCGAGAGCTTGCACAGACAAAGAATGCATGGATAACACAGGCTCCTGAGCGCGAGTGTCATGTGTCATTGCGGCGATGCCCTCTCCCATCACACAATACCGCGGCAGCGGGTTTTCCCTTTCGCCCACTCTGTTCCGTCGAGGCCTAAACAAGCAAGCATGAGCCAGCGCCACGAGCGCGCCTCACACACTCGTGAAGTGGCATCACAGCCAATGGCAAGTTTCACTGCTACAGATGCTGCCGTTTTTTTTTTTTTTCCGCTCAATGGACCATTTGACACTTTCGCATCAAAATAAGCGGAAGAGACAGAAGAGAGAATACAGCACTCTTTTCACTCTTCTCTCCCCACCACTTACTTTGTTGCGCTTATCGTCAATACAATTGAGATATGGTTTGCCAACGAGTTGATGCCTATGCCCTTCTAATACCCACAGCTACTTGTAATACGCAAAACTGGCTACCTACCCTGTGACCACTGACCCACTGCCGACATGCTAGAGAAGAGAGAGAGTCAAACTGACCTTGTCCATAAGGGTGATGGTCTGCAGAATGAGCTGGTCCTGGCGTAGGTCATCACCATGCTTGAAGATGGCAACGTACTCGCCACCATCAACGTCGTCGGTGAGAAAGCTCAGGCGGCAGGGCATGAGGGCTGACTTGAAAAGAGCCGCCTTGGACGGCACCAGGCCACGCACCCGCACACTGGGGTCAAGCGGCAAAGGCAGGGGTTCCGGAAATCGGATGAGCTGTTGGGACTCCTGCTCCAAGAGCAGCGCGTGTAGCTTCTCCATCTGCGCATTCAAAGGGCACCACCACAAGTCTTGTGAAAACAGAAGTGCCATATGAACCATAATGAAAATTGAGTGAAGCATGGTACAGCATCCGAAATTTCAGCTGCCATTAACATTGGCTCTATGGCTGACGTGAAGGCACCACGAGGAAGTCTGAATATTTAATAAAAAAATTGGGCACCTCACCAACCTGTCACCAATAGTATGGTTTCTTTTTCTCTTTTTTTTAAGCAGCAATAACTGCTACAGGCTCCTCCCCACCAATTGGGATTCTCTTGTTGCAGGCACGCATCATCAATATCACCAAAGTATTGCCTACATTGATTCACCTAGCCAGACTTGGGTACAGACACAGTGGCATCACAGATTCAGAAAGATTCATCACAAGGTCATCAGAAGGTAGCTAAGTGTTTACAATCGCTGTGGCTGTCCTGTGGATTCCCGCAGGACTATAAGAGATATTTAAAAAAAAAGGCTTCTACATCTCTAAATAATTTTGCTGGTTGCCACAGAAAATTAACAACTTCATCTAAAGATGAATGAAAGAGTTGTAAACAAGACAATGCCAGAATGAAAGACAGTCACAAGAACTACAATGAGCACCCAAGTTCCTCCTTGATGCAAACTTGGTTTGTTAGCTTTTTCGGCACAACACTTTTCGGAACCAGTCAATTCAATTTATAATTGTAACCTACAGAAGCTGGACCACTTTTTATACATTAGAGAGTTTTAGAATAGGGGCCCCAATAGATTGGGGCCCCAAGGAGCTTTGTGGGTGTTAGCGCTGGGGCACGCAGGAGTGAAGAGCTTTAGAATACGGCTTTGCATTTGAGGATAGCGTCTTGCCCTGACAGGCAAAAAAAAAAGCCATTAGAAATAATTAAATAAAACATACCATTTTATGATAAGAATAGTAATTCTGACTTTCGTGTTTTATTGTTTAATTACAATTTAGAAGTTATTCTATTAGCAGCAAACAATTAGTTGCGCTTAGATTTGAGCACAACCTACTGGAACTCCAGACCTCCACAGATATTCGGTTTCTATGGGAGCCACTTGCGCCCACTATCGTTCAACCATTGACTGTGGGTGTTGCTTTTATAACCTGTTCGTCTGCTACTCTGCAGATGACTGGTGCGGTGTTGTAATTAGTATGGCGGCTGTTGTGTCGTGACGAACTGCTTGTCTAGTTGATGATTTTCACTAACACAGTGATGTCACTTGGCTCCAAAAGTTGACTGCCTGAACCTAAGAAATGTCGGAGCGTGTAGTTTGCTGCTCTCTGAAATAGCGTTAAATAGCCACTCCTATTGCCTTTTTCAGGCAGATTACTATAAGTCACATTGTTTATAGAGTTCGTAACACACACAACAGTTTCATTGCATATGTTGTAAAATTCGCTTCTGCGCTCTTTAGAAACTTGAAACCACCGTAATGTTCGACGACAGAACGATTACCACTCACTTTAACTCTTAGAAGTTGTCTGTGAATCTGTCGCGAGTTCAAAAAGAGAATTACGCACACAGCTTCCCTGCATACGTATCTTAAGCACCACCGTTATGCTGCCGCCGTACCACGCAGAAAAGCTAGCTTTACAGTTTGAAAAGAGTTCCGTGACACGATTTAAGGCCTGCAGTGCAGCACGTTTTAAAGCACTGGGATCGCTTTTGCAAGCTTTTTGCTGAGCTAGACATCCAACGACATTAAAAGCAAGCTATGCTCACCTTTCCTTGAAACAGAATCAATCCATCTATTGCGCATATCGGGCGGAAGACTTACTCATTAATAATTTTACCAGATCATCTGCCTTTTACTACGGCACACAGCAGTAAATCCTAATGTCATCTATGACATTAGGCTATCAATCAACTCAAAAAAGCTAGATTATCCTATGAATCTTTTAAAACAGTTTTTCCAGTCTCTTACGGAGGCAAGGAAAGGGAAATTTATGCCGTTGATCTAGCATTGCAGTTGCCGCCTACGCTTGTTTACATTTCTTGCACCGCTCATCCTCTTCTAGTTTCACTATTCAAACGCAAAGCATTCGCAAATATCTGTTTTCTTTTGTATATTTGTGAATTTATTCATTTACCACCAATACAAGCGCTTTGTGCCTGCCGAAATGGCAACATGAGCGCTGACCAGATCACAGAAGCAGATGACAGCAAACAGGTTATAGCTAGCACCATTCTGCTCGTACGTTCTGTCCCTAGCGGCAAAAGAGGCGAGCTAGACTAGGCGTGCTGGAGGAGGGAGATCTGTGCAGGTCTGGAGTTCAGTAGGTTGTGGTTTTGAGTAACCAAACTTATGTGCCTTCACCAGCCAAGCAGCTGCGTTAGGCCTACGAGCCATAAAATCCACAATCGAATTCGGAATCAGCGGCGTCTAATGAATCAATCTTCATAACACACGCTAGTTGAGAGAAAGCAATAACCGCAGTCACTTCTCCTAGCTTGCAAACTTCACGCGTTACCACGAATTGAGCCCAGTTTGGTGCTAGGTTAGAGTCGTCGCTTTGACGGGTGCCACCATGTTTGTTTACGCAAGTGTTTTAAGGCAGCTTTTGGGGTTCCTACTAAATCAGTGAAGTAGCATGCCCAACGCAAAACCCGAACAGTTTGCATCTCGCGCATGCACAGTGGCTTCAACACTATTTATTTGGGGCCCCAAACGCTTGGGGCGCCTATTCTAAAACTCCATTAGATCCTTTAGAGTACATATGGACTAATTGAGCCAGAAACTCTCTCTCTTCCCCCTCTCTTTGCTTTTCGCTTTCTAGAGACTGCCTGAACTTTCATAAATGCTCAGAAACATTCTGACCGATATATTTTCATGTTTCTCATTTTAAAAAAATATAAAAAAAATAAGGCCATCTTATGAGGGGTCCCAACAATATTTATATGTTACAGTGTTAATCATGATAATCAGTCCTGAATTGTATCTAAAACACCAGCAGATAACTGCATTTTCACATGATTACGGAACAGCCATGCAGGTATTTGTAAATCACCTTTTTCTGCCTGTTACCATTTTCCCTGGCAACTATCTTCATGATGTTCACCAAGTGGTTCACAAAGACCTGTTGCTTCTCCAGCATGGTTCGTCTCTGTCGATACTCCCAGTTGCCCTGAAGAAAGCAATTAAAGCAGTAATTTGTTGAAAAGACAAATAAATAAGAGGAAACAAAAACATAAATGCACACAAAGGCACAGAAATACAAATGCAGATTGCTTTTTTTTCATGCATCCGTGTTGTGTCCCCAAAAGCAGAGAAATTTTTGGTGCACATCAAGCACTTTCAATGACATTCACTGGATTTCACCATCACTCACAAGGCAATGTTACTTAAGTCCCGCAGTTGATGTGCGATTTTTGCCAACAGGGTCGGCATCCCTGCGGAGAGGCATTACTCTAAGGCTCTTTCCTACCCCCCTCTTCCCGAACATAGGCCAGCATGCCACCCAGTGCTGCTATCTTTTCTCATAGATGCCATATAGAAAGAACATTTGGGATCTGTTAAACATCTGCTACAATAAAAATTCCGATACGCTGTCAGATAAAATATGGCAAACAGACATGTTTAGCAAGCACAAGTAGTGATTATGCTAGAAAAGATTAACTACTGCATTTGTGGGCCTGGAGATCCGAGAAACCAACCATGTTTGTAACGCCTGGCCTTTGCCCGGAATGTCTGCAGCCTTCAGTGCATTCCAGCAGAGCCTTGAAACTTGGGGGTCTTATTGTTGCGGGTCAAGGTATCTTGCTGTTAGGAAATACTGTTTTCAAATGCTTCAACTAATTCTATCAGACCCCTCTTACAAAAGCTTACTGATATTCAGCTGAGTTGTTACCTGCAGCCCTTACAGTTACTGACGACCTTGACATAAAAATTGTTACAGCGCAAACACATGCAACCACAAGTATCAAGGATGGGACACAAGCGCTGACTGCCAACTAAATTTTATTTACGGAAGACGTGCCGACGTGACGGCGCGCGTCAGTTTGGAAGCGTTCCAGATACACAAATATGGCAGCAAGTGCGTAAGCACCCCTTCTGTATCGCTTTTTGCTGCAGAGCTTCATTTTTTGGAAGCGACTGCTTACTGATTTGATTGTATGTTAGTATCCCTCGCCTTTTTCTAGTGTTTTTCTAGTTTTTTGCTCGTTTTCTTGTTTTTTCTGCGCCTAATTCTGTTGACTGCTGGCACGTTCGTTCATCGATGCGCAATGTCATTTTTCCCGATTGTATCACTCCCTTCCCCCTTCACTTCTGCCTTTCCCCTTATATAAGGTATCCGTCTTCCGTAAATAAAATTTAGTTGGCAGTCAGCGCTTGTGTCCCATCCTTGATACTTGTGGTTGCATGTGTTTGCGATGTAACAATTTTTATGTCAAGTATGCACCAACTCGCCCAGAATGAAGTTTTAATGAAATACTGACGACCTGCTAGGAGCATTTATGCTATGCTGCAGTTGCATTATCCCCTTACTGTTACTGGAGTATCCAATAAAAAAGTGACCTTTTGCAAACAAAAAAGCCTAAGATCGACTATACCTAGCAGAAAATCTGCTAGAATGGCATGGTGCTTTCCTCATTTATAATAAATTTCGACCTTTTTTTTTTTTATCTCTAGGAGGTCAGCATCCATTGAAATACTTTTCATTTCTCACTAACACACTCTTACTTTCTTTCATTTTACATTAGTTCGCCCTACGGCATAAACATTTGATCCATGTGATTGTGCAGGCCTGTCTCCATTAAATTTAAACAAAGACCTTTAAGAGAGCCTTTTATTAAAACTAATAGGCAATTATCTCTATCAACAGAGTCTCGCTTCTTTAACAGTTTGAGTGATGATTCAAATGTTACCGGTACAGTGAAATTTTTAGGTATTAAATCTCTGTGTCTCACTGCTACAACACATCTGAATGACAATACTGGCTGTTCCAGGGATTCAAGGAAGAGTTGAACTAATTGTTAAATAGAGCACAGCAAAAACTAAGAAATGAATTTTTGAGCAGCATATTCGTAGACGTCAACATTAGTATCTCTGTGATAATTGCTACTGGACAAATTGACTAAAATTCACTAAATAACTCCTAATTAACAACATTGAGACACACATTACAACTGCAAAATTGAAGCCACCCAGTTCACAATGCATATTCATACAAATCGTGTGCGAGGAATAAAAATAGTAATTTGGGCGAGTTGGTCTAAGCTCTGTGGGATCGCACGTGCATCCCGATATCTCCAGAGCGGCCACGCGGTTATCATGCGACAATTCATGCGCTCGCTCACTGAGGGTAGTGGGGAGAAAGCACGTTCGCCGCTCCCGCTGCTCTTTGCGCCTGGCCGCGACACCGCAGCCATGACCCCCCGTTCCCTCCTTTCCCTTTCTTGGAACTGGGGAGACTCCCTCTCCGCCGCTCGGGGAGAAGCGCTATTCCCCCGATGCGTCTTTGTCTTTCGGCTGAGGAGCTTGCGACTGGCCACATCTCAATTCAGCTGCTGAGACCGCCACATGCCACCCCCCTGCAGCGCTCAGCCTTCGTGAGCGACTGACTGCCCCAGGGCACGAGCACAGATCCACCCTGGGTGAGCTGAACCCTCATCAGCCTTTTTTGTGGTTTCCAAAATTGTGCGGTTTCTTTTGCCTCAGACGTGTGGAACGCTCCGCCGCTGTGATTTTGTATTTGTGTTTGCTCTTGTTGTCCTCTGTTGGTATTGTAACTATCAGGTGAATAAACACCTTAAGTCCAAGACTCACCCTGCCCCCACTGGCTTGAACCCGCCGTGGTCGCAACTCACTGCGAACCGCGGGTTACGGGTCACAGCTCTTACTGTTAGGGTTGCTGCGAAAGTGCTAGCGAGTGACTGCCGCTCTGCCGGTGCAGTGTGATCCAGAGAAGGGTCAGGTGTGCAAGCGCGAAGTTTAATACACCTATAGTGCATGGCCCTTCGTTCTTGTCTTTTCTTTCAGCACTTCGGTGCTTCCCACTGCAAAAATCATGCCTGTGCATAGCCTTACCCTTTCATGACCAAATTGTGGCAAAATACATTGATTTCCAACTCAACTGTTTTTTCCAGTGCCCACAGTATGTTCAACAAATTCAAACAAAACACTGCTAAACGAGCCTATCGATCAGCTAGCTTTACCTATCGGTGTGACTTCTAATCATTTCACTGGGATTACATATAACAAGGGTACATGTAACGCTGCATGAAATAAAAGACCAGCCAACCTTTTGAAGGCGATGCATGAATCTCTTCATGACATTTGTGTACATCTCCTTCACCTTGGAGTCCTTAACCACGCTGTCCTGGTCATCAGTCTCCACATACAGGTACCTGAATCCAACAACCAGTAATCAATGCTTCAAGTAGTCTTCGCACTGTTTAGCGACTGTCCCAAGTTTGAGTGTTCAAATGTACAATGAGGTTTAACAGCGGTAGTTTGTTAATACTGTTCAAGTCTAGTGCACTCGATTATAGCAGTACGTACCAGTAGAAATAGTTGGCAAGTGCATCAGTAGTGCAAGCTTTGTTGATGAGGAACGTTGCAAGGTCACACTGAAAGGAGAAGAACAGGCACTTGTTAAAGCTTCCCCTGTATTTAGTTCAACAGGTCCTGTAACAAAGTGTCACATACGGCGGAATGACACCAATACATTCGTGGTTGTTGTTTCCTTCGCTTTTGTACCTTGCTAGAGTGACCCCAGCACAATGCTCATAGTTCCTGGCTCTTAAGCCCTTCCTGCAAAGAACTTGTGCGTATGCTGCACACAATTTCTTTGCAGTACTATTAACTTTTTAATCACGGCACATATAAATACCCGAAAAAAATTTCATTTTCCATCTGAATGTGCAAACACATTGAGAATAAGCATAATCAATGGGGGGATATATATGTGTGTGTGTGTCTATATATATATATATAGTGGAAATTTTTTCAGCAATGGGGAACAAACACCAAGCAGAAATCTGGAAGTGGGCTTCACCCCAAGCAACCCACGTATTCGTTTGGAATTTATACAGAAAGCTCTCATTATATGTGAATCATAGGTGCATATTTCATTTGCTTTACATCACGTCTGTGACCCCAATGAAGCTGGAGATCTTGCATCGGTCTGTTCCTGACCGTGCTTCCAAAAGAAGGCGAGTTGCATGCCAAACTTCTTACTCATCCCGTGTTCCTGCTCTAAACCAACAAATGACGCTTGCTGCTAGTCATTCAGTGTTGCCCAATGACATCAGCCTGAAAATACTCAATACTGAAGCTTGGCAAGAAAAGAAACATTTTCTGGTATGTTGCCTGTGGGCAACATTCGTCAATAAAGGGTTGAAAATATGTCGGCTTGATTTGGCAGTAATTCTTGTCAAAAGATAAACTGCAAACATGATTACTGTACTTCCAAGCTTCATGCACGCGTCACTTCATCACCAAATCTGCCACAGCAGAGTGACAAACAGCAGAAACATCAGACTATGTAAACGTTTTGTTAAAGATATACACACATCAGATTCACTGCCAGGCTGCAAAGGTTCCTGCTGAAAGGCATCATCAGCACCGGCCACTGAGGAAGACATCGGGTTACGTAGGCTGTCCGAGAAGGAGTCCAAGTGGCTAGCTCCGAGTTCTGATGATGCCGTGAAGCTTCCCCTGACAAGGAAAAGCATTTTGTTCCCTGGTCAATTTTGAAGGCCCTTAAACAGATTTGCAAAGTCAGCACAAACAGTGTGCATAGCAATTAGTCATAAACATTTATGAAAAATGTTATTGTTCAAGGTGTTACTTTGAGCTGGAACATGAAGAAGAAGCTTGCATCCTCTCTCTCGCAGCAATATCGTTCATAGCAGTCCTGCAACTTTTATTTTTGAGTGTCCTGCTCAATTCAAGCTGTTTTAGACCTAATAGATTTTTGTAATGCTTTACCTGGTTCCCTTTCTTTTTTTTGGAACAAGGCTACACACATGACACACACTAATAAAGTAGTTAATTATGCGACCCCTCCCAATGCCCCAGCTGTCTTCAAATTCCTGCAATCCTGTGCAATTTCCTCCAATTGTATGCAACAATGGCAAGAAAACAGCAACACCCACAAAAGCAGAATATAATCGCAGCAGCATAAAGCCAACACTTCAATGACTGGCATCAAAGATAGTGAACAGCTGTCCTTGCGTGAAGAATGCTGAGCTGTGCTCAAAGACACACTGTGAACAAGTGTTTCGTCGAGCACCATCTATGCTGTACTAGTACATTGACTGCTGTTGCCTCCAAAATGCATGTGAAGTGCTCCTGAGGCTGTATCACACCACTAGAAACCCGACACAAACTGCCAGGCATGAAAGTTGCAAAACAGCTGAGTGGTTAACACGTCCAGCTTCTAAGTGCCACTGACAGAAGTTCAATGCCTAGTGGTGAAAGTGGACAAGTTTCTTATTTTTCGTAATCTCCTCACCATATGGCAAGGAAATTGTGTGACAGCAACACAACAGCCAGTACAGTTCACGCTGCAACTTAACAGAACAGACAGATGAAGGGACAGCTGGCCACGTAAAACACAGATTTGGCCTGTTAACTGCTGTCACTACAGGCCCAACTCAAATCTCAGTCTACTGAATGAAATACAAGCATTCTGTTGCGAAGCTAATCCCACACAGCTAGTGCAGCGCCACACAATATGGTACAGAAAGCTTTGACATCACCAACAATATCTCGAACATGGTGCATTACTCCATACTGCCAATCTAAAGACAGTGCTTATAAGTCACGCCATGCTCAATAGATGTCACTGTAATGATTCACATGAGGCAGCCTAGCAAAAAGGTGCTCATGTCACTACCTCTTCAATATCACTGTGGATTTAGAGATAGCTACTAGATTATAATGGATCAAAGACAAGCCATGGCATGCTGGAAGAAATGTGAGAAAAATGGGGCTTCTCGCTTTCTAAGGTGAGTTGTTTGCTAAAGTTCACGCACGACAGCTCATCATGCTATTTTACTTAGTGGTCTATATTCAACAGCGAGGCTTTTCGTTTGAGGAACCCATACGCGTTTCCTTTGTAGCAATTGCTACGATTGGGTGGATGCCTCATTTTGCCTTAATTAACAATATCAATTTAAACTGATAAAGCATTCTTTCAGAATGCTATTTCCTTAATTTCATGGTAAGAGGCCAACCACTAGAAGAGAAAATGGAGGCCACATTTCCCATTCTTAAAATTTGGCGCCAAATTGCCAGTGCCAGTACGTCATTGGCTTGTCACAAATTTCAATTTTGTCTATTTAGGATGGTGTGATGGAATGAATGTTCTAGTAACTTGCTAGGTTCACTCATTGGCACACAGATTGTAGTCCAGAATTACTGATGAAAAATTACTACCTAGGTCGAAGCGACACCAACCATGAGAATCCATGTCACAGCAAACTGGCACAAGAATTTGATGGCAGCATCACCATCAGTCTTTCATTTTTACATTTTATTTTGGCTTATCAGACCTCCTCTGACAGTAAGAGTGGCTTTTTTTTTTCATATTGTGGAATGGTAATTTACTAACATAGCTAAACTTATCTTTTTATTTAGCATCCCTTCACAGTACTGCTGTCAATGCAGCAAATGGCGCAGAACACGAACTGACCTGTCTCCTCGCTCGCCCGGTACAGGCCCTGGCTCAGGCTCAATAACTGCTGGCAAAGCGCTAGTGCCAGCTGTAGAAACCCGCATTAGATGAGGGTCACTGTTGGTGGTCGTGCGCTCATACTTCAAGGCCTGCACAAGCTGCAGCAGGTACAGCAGCAAGTCGTCGGAGTGCGCCTGCCGTAGCCGAGCCACAGCATAGCGCCGTACAGCAGGGTGGGCAAACTGAGGCCCGAGCAGCTCTAGCGCATCATCCACATCCATGGGCTGCCATGTCCGCATGAGCTCCACAGCCTGCCGTGCCTCAGGGCCAGACTGCCAGTTGACGCACTTTACAAACTTCGCAAGAGCCTGCAAAGGTACCAGGAAAAGAAAAATTCGTGTAGATGATGATGTAGACAGGATTAAGTGGAAACAGATGTCTCTTTTGTTTTCATTTAAATAAGATAGTACAATAACATCAACTAAATGACCTCAAAGGCACCTAAAAGTAAAGTAATATAAATAAAAACACCAAGGTATACAAATGTAGCATCAAAGAAGAGCATTATATCTCTTGTGATGGCTGTTTTTGAAGATAAACTATTATTTCATCCTATCACTGCATCTATAACACACTCTGACATAGCAGTGAAAGCAGCCATGATTGCTTTCATTGCTGCTCTAAGTTAAAGAATAGTAAGCCTTCACGGCAGCACAATGCGCATTGATGTGTGAATTATATGTTTAGGTGCAGCTTCACAGCAATGTGCATTGCCGTGAAGCGCCACTTAACAGTTAAAACTTGCTTACTTTTGATCAGCATATGCCTGTGAGTTAGGCATAGTTTGACACATATTGGCATGCTCTGTTGTGTGCTTTCTCACTTTTTTTTATATATGGTGCACAATTTTGTGCCACAAGAGATTTACAAGAGCTCAGTAGTCTGCTTATTAAACACCGAAACTGATATATTACAGTAGAACCTTGGTAATTCAAACTTCAGGTTAATTCAACTGACGCAGTGGTCTCATCATGATCACGTGTATTTCAATGTACAAAAACACCCGATAATTCGAATTCGACAAGTGGAGTTCAGGGTTGTGCCAATTTGCCACAACCACCGCGAACTTCATGGCAGCATGGCGTGTGCTGCCGTGAAGTCACACTTGAAAGTGAAATTCGCATATAACCTGCATCTTGACTACACTGTTAAATTTTTTTGCATTTTCGGTGCAGGTTATACACACAATAATAGGATACTCAGACATTTTTGGCCTGGTTGTAACCAAAAAATCAGTCGGCGACGACCTGCAACTCATCATGCATATGTTAATTTCAGTGCTTGTGCACTTTGTCATGCAGCTCCACACATAAGTACTCATTAGGTGAGCTTTCATTATATTGAGCTCTATATAACTTGAACAAATTTCCAGCCGCTTCAATTTCAAATTATTGAGATTCAACTAATGTCCGGACTGTATCCATTACATATCACATGCATAAGCTAGTAGTTGCAGCAACAGTTACCTTTTTCTGGCTTTGTAAATAGAAGCGAAACTTCCACACCAAGTCCTGCTCCTCTGAAGTCAGGGTCTTGGTTGATGGGTAGTTCACTATCACCTGTGCAACAAAGAAATAAATGTGTCCCAGTTTTTAATGCAATCAACAGAACTTTCTGAAACTAAACCATGCTCTACAACTCAAGTACTATAACACACTGCCATCCCAATTACAGGAGATGCTATAAAACAGAACAAATTAAAATTACAACATGAAAAGGCACAAGGCATAAAAAATAACAAAATACCACTGAACAAAAAGCAACCACTAGAGATTATTTAGTTTAATAATATTAAACATGTTCAACCCAAAAATTTACTAAAACTGAATTGCTAACTTATGGATAATTATGCTACTGAGTTGTACATTCTATTTGTTATGCACACATACTTGCAATTATAGGCTAACATTATGCACACTAATTGATTTTTTTTTCTTTTAGAGTGGTAGCTGTACACTTGCCCAACTTTATAATAATATAATTAACTAAGTTAGTAATTACTTAAAAGCCTTTCGTAAGTTAAGTGGTTTCAAGATATGTTGAAAACATAGTGCATTTATAGTTGCTCCTTTAAACTAATTTATCCCAATTCTTTGTAGGGTAGAGACAGGTTGGACATAACTGTAGGCCTTTCTTTTTTGAATGCTGGTGTAAGCATTTCACCATGAAATTGCTCTCCACTCACATTTAGCTGATCTCGCGTGGCAGCGTTGGGCTTGAGGTCCTTGTCGGTTAGGCCTGAACGAAGGCTGCGCGACAATTTGTGATGTTTGCTTTCCACCAGGTTCTCCTGTCAGACATTGCGTACATGGACAGTTTTCCATTAGGAGAAACGCTGCACAGCACAACATGTATGAAAAGCAGGCAAAGTGAAACAAGGCTGCAAAGACAAGAGTGTGTGAAGAACTCATAATAAGCAGCTCATTGCTTTGTACCTAAAAACAGGGCATATGCTATTCATAAAGGCTGAGCAGTGAAAACTACTCAAAGACCGAACAGTATCGCATGAGAACCAGTGCATCAGCAAAAATTTTTGCGTAGGAGTAAGAAGATCTGAAACAAAGATGTGCAAATGGTCCACAGCATGATGTGAACAACTGAGTGGACATACCTCAAACACACAAGCTAGAAGCACTGCATTGCCTGCCCATTGCTAACAGAAAATTAACGTAGTACTGCATGCAGGTATCAGAGTCAGTGTATAAGAGTTTGAAGTACTGAGAGCTGTACATGAATGTCAGATGAGCACTCACAAACAACAGCATCAAACTTGAACAGAAACGGGCTACAAAGAGTGCTGCAACACATCTGTGCATACCATGGCAGCTAGCTGAAGTCAGAAAACGGTGTCTGGTCACTTACAACCAAAATATGCCAGCAATCCCATGTTTACAGTGACACCAGAAGATAACATGCATAGCGTGATGTCAGTGAAGACACAAAGAATAGTCATGTTAACCACATACACTTGTCATGTGGTGCCAGCTGATATCACTTTCTTATCACATCGCATACAACAGACCTATCACATCGCATACAACAGACTTATCACATTGCACACAACTGAATATATGAATTCTTTTCATGATCTCACTGCCTAACAGGTATGTGGCCTTCAAACTAGTACAATTGTTCATTCGAAAGCCTCTTGATCAAGTAAAGTTTTCCCTACCACATCATGGCTTCAAAATACCTACTCGCAGTTTTTCCCCAATACGCACTTGTATTTAATAAAAAGCCCATCGTTCAAATTTGGTAATAAAAAAGAACCGAGTCATTCTAAATGATTGGATTTACATTGAATGGTTAAAATTACTATAAAAATGAAAGCTTCTTATGACAGCGTTTGTGGCTTCCAAAGATCTAATGCAGAAGAGCACTCATTACTTTATTTTTTTCTGTGCTAGCTCTTTGCAAACTGAAGGGCTCAAACAGGCTGTAATTTCCCCACCTATGCTTTGCATGTGCTAGCAGAACCAGCACCCTTGTTCCTGGTTCCCACTACTGTCACCATCTTCCCACCACGTCTGCTTCATGGCAGATGGCCACTGACCGCAAGAAACCTTGCAAGCTACCATGCTGGTCGGTATTAAGTCAACAGATAGCATAAACAACAAAGAATGAGTGCTGCCATCACATAGGACTTCAATGCACTGCTTTACCTAAATACAAGCTGGCAAGTTTTATGTTCCAAAGCTGTACAGTGGGCTCCATCCACATTACTTTAGCAGTTTGCATTTATCAAGCTTGTACCTAAAAGCTTAAGTATGTGAGTATTTTTGCATCCTCCCCTTGCATAAATGCCAGTGCCACAGTCAGAAATGGAACCTGTGACTGGACCTTTAGGGTGTGCGAACAGTAATTTTCGAGACTGAATCGAAAATTTTTTGAACAGCTTTAGAATAACAGCTATTCTAACCATAAATACAAAGCGATCTTCCCAACATGGTATATTCACAGCATTAGAAAGTTTCTGTCACTACAAAGCACATTATGATGTGTTGCTTATTAAAAGCACAAATTGTACTTTACGAGCAAGCAAGCAGTTTATTCGCATACTCAGGAGTCAGTGGTGGGTACAAACATTAGTGGTTTAGCCTTAGAAGGCTGGCTCAGAGAGCGACGTAAAGCGTACTCCACTACGTAATTTCACGTGCTGTATGTCCATTATGACTACTGGGATGACATTCATGCCAAAGTTGACAATTTGAAGCCTTCTGAAACTATTAACAATATATTCATATTTACAGATAGCGGCAATATGATTCAAAGACCAAATCGAATAAGCCAGTATTCGATTTGTTATAGGGGAGTTTCAAATATTTACACACCCATAAACAGAATGCCATAGCCACTGATCCTCTGAAGCAGCTCTGTTGCATATCTACAAAGGCTCAAAGCAGTCATGCGTGCACACAGATGGGGTTAAGCACCAAGCATGAAAGTGAAGAAAAGCAGTGAGGAAAGGATGTAAGAAAAGGCACAAAGGGAGATTTTATTGACTTCGAATGCCTGTTTATGGCTTGGACACTTGCTTGTTGGCTGCACATGGTCAAGGCACACTCATGGTCCCTTTGATGCGCAGTGCTACATGCTCCATACACAATTTACTGGGTGGTACACAAGACACGCCTGCTCATTGTCTGGACTGTATGCATAGCTCCTACTAACAGTGAACTCTCAGTTGTACGATCATCGCTTTAACGAGTATTTCAGAATAACAAACTTTTAGAAAATCCCCGGAAGTTTTACTATGCATTCTATGCAAAAATCTTTCAGTTGAACAAATTTCTGACTAGCAAATATTTCAGTTGAACGGACTTGATCAGTGGACCCGGGAACATTTTTGAAATCAGTTCACCAAAATGTTGCGCTCTGCAGTGTTGGCGTAGCCGATGCCTACTGCCCCCAAATCACCCCTCCAGCAGCGGCTATGTGCAGTGTGACGGTGAGCTTATTACCTGTGCTGAACTATCAGATCTGGAGTGCGACAAGGAAGATGCAATGTCAGAGGCAGATTTAAATCCTGTAATTCTAGCCGAGGCTGTAGGCTGTAGGATTCCTTGGGAAGTTGCAAGACTTTGTGTCTCGCAACAAGCTGTGCCAGAGAAAATGCACAAAAAGATAGACTCTCTGGACAGCTTTGTTACTTCTTGCACTTTAGGAGTACCAGTGCAAATGAAAAGTGTGTGTGTGTGTGTGTGTGTGTGTGTGTGTGTGTGTGTGTGTGTGTGTGTGTGTGTGTGTCTGTGTGTGTGTGCGTGCGTGCGTGCGTGCGTGTGCGTGTGCGTGTGTGTGTGTGTGTGTGTGTGTGTGTGTGTGTGTGTGTGTGTCCTCTTCAGACCCCACGTCCCTGTACATTAGTTCTCAGGTTCTGACTTAAAACTGAGCTTTTATAGAACAGAGAACTGGTGTCCCTGTCGGAGGACAAGCATTGTAGCGCCATCTGTGAAGAGCGGGGAGAGTTTGTTTGCTTCATCGAGAAGACAACATGGCTGCAATCTGCACGAGCACGTTTTACTCACGACGGCGACTTAAGAACATTTTGATCATTGATAACACACCTTATGGAAGCCTTATGCTATGTTTTTAGAATTGTTATGGTTGAGAGAACATTTTAAGTGGTTTTCCTTGCGAAAATACATTGTTTTCTGTCCCGCGCTTCGCACTTAATGAAATGTCCCTGTAGAGGGACGCTGGGTCTCAGTGCTGACAGTTCTTGATTGGTTTCGTGTACTAAGATCTTTTCAGTACACGTCCGGAAGCTAAAATATAAGTCAGTATTCTTGTTTATAAAAAATTACAATGACAAAATGGGAGGAGTCGACCTAGCTGACAGAATGCTAGCTCTGTACGCGCGGAGAAGCCGAACGAATCGGTGGACGCTTCGTACCATTTTGCACATGTCAGACCTTGCTTGCGTCAACGGGTGGCTTCAGTACAGAGCGGACAAAAACGCCATGGGGCTGCCGAGGAAGAATATCTTGGACTACCTTGATTTCAAGATGTATGTTGCGGAGGCGCTGATTTGTGGAAACATGGAACAAGTACATTCGGATGAAGACGAAATGGACATCCAACCCAGAAAGCGGCCAAATGCTCTTCCCTCGCAAACATTCCGAGAACAAGGGGCTCTTCACCTACCACTCTAAGATGATCTCGCAGGCGGACAAAGATGCCGCAACGCAGGTCGCGGGATGAAAACACGCCACCGATGCGCCCAGTGCAACGTCTACCTCTGCATTGAAGTTGGGAGAAATTGCTTCTACAATTTTCACGCCTGACTTCACAGTTGCATTTTACTGCTCATTTCTAAATATCAATAAAGTTTTGCAGTTTCTTCCTCCTCTGAGGGGTGTCCCAATGCGCAGCCAATATATATATAGAGACCCAGATGACCCTGTAGGGGGACATGCATTATCACACAGCTCGAGATCGCTATGACTGAAATTGCTGTTAATTTGTGTACTGGGGGTTACAACTGGAAACATCATATATGAAATAAACACTCTCTAACCGAACTTTCTTCTCGGGTCTGAGGAGGGTGTATATATATATATATATATATATATATATATATTTTTTTTTTTTTTTCAGAATTCGATAGGCAGCAACATAACTGTTACACACTTCGTACATATTGATGTACATAACTCCACAAATTGCATTTTACACTTTTGACTCACTGTCTGCTGTGCCCTATGTTGTTCCATGTTTTAGTGAATATTCAGTTTAGTGAACTTTCAGTTAAGTGAGCTATATTTTGGGGGGTCCCTTGAAGTGCACTCAAGTAAGAGTTCACTGTATAAACTGAAATTGCATCACTCTGCTTTACTCTGAGTTCTACTCAGTAACCTGCATCTTCCATTTACTTGACAGAACAAATCATACTCCAAAGCAACTTTAACAATTTGGAGTCACAATTTAAATGCTTTGCACTGGAACAGAAATCAACACCATAGTCCCAAAAGTGAAAGCCTAACATTGCAAGATGCTCTAAACACCACTGTAATGTGCCAGAAAATAGAAAAGCGTCCGAAAACATCTTACAAGAGATACATCTGGATCCGGCACAGTTACGATCTCTGCTGGTAGGCTGGCTTGGCATGGGTCATCTCCATCCTAGGTGTAACACAGCAAAGAATGGCAGTTAATGCCCTTGCCCTTGCATTATTCTGCTTGTTTTGGCGATTAACATGTACCTGCCTTGGCAGAAAACAAAGATAGCATAAGAACAGGCAACTGATAGCAATCATAATGAAAACCACGGACTGCATATACAAGGAATAACGAAGGCAAAGGCATATGGCATTAGATTCCTCTCTTTGAAACTGTTTTCAGTACATCTATTTTACCACACTATTTCTTCTTACTGGTTTGACCATGTCCCATCCTTCCATCTTGAAAGTGCCAATGATAAGCTAGATCAGAAAGCTTACCAGATCACGACTACAATAATCTCACACACTTGTAAAATGTCCCTAAAGCTTCTGTGAGCCAACATGCAGCTGCGAAACCAAATAAGTCAAGTCACAGCACAGGTGCCTCACCCACCTTTTCAAAATAGATGACGGTGTACTCTTGGTCACGGAACACAACTCTGGGGAACTCAATCATGAGAAACATTTGGTTGGAACTCGACTTTTCCTTGCTGTTCACCACTTCAATCTCACGGAAGGTCAGCCTGTCCAGCCAGTCAACCTTGAGCAGGCGGCCATTGCGGTGCTTTTTGCTCAGCTGAAAGGTGCACAGAACAAGTGCTTGGGTGGCGCAGGGGACTGACAACCAGGACATAGGCATACAACTTGAATGCTGCCGCGCAAGCCTATGTCTAAAGTGCACACGCCAACCCCAAGCCTCTCCAATTTATTTTTTTATCAGCTCATTATAACTGAGCACCAATTGGACCCAAAGCAGAGGTGGGCGCTACAGAGCAAATGCATATAAATATGGCTAATTTAGACCATACTTCGTGCTGCCACAGACATTCCGCCTCTTTGAGTCAGCTGCTCCGCACAGCTTGTCATCAAACAAAAGATCTTGACCGTAAAAAGCTTTCCCACCCATTTATTGAAGTAGGGGAAGTGCAAGCGAAGCAGAGATGGTCATTTACATTTTATTTTATGTGTCCATGAAAATGAGGAAATTGTACACTAGCATCTGGTCATTGGAAAATCCTACACATTCCCAAAACACAGAAGAGCCTTTTCTTTACAGGACTCTCCTGACAAATCATATAAAGAATGACAAAGCATGAAGAACTGTCCAACCAATCACTCATCTGTGGACATACGCTTTTGTGTACTTGTCTTCTTACCTTCACCAGCCTTGTCATCTGTTCCTTGGAGCCAAAAGCCTTGCCTGGAGTCTGCGTCTTGCTGCTGCCATCTGCCTCGTAGCCAAGCCAGAGACGCAAGTCGTGGATGCCTTGACGCATTGCCCTGGCACAAATTGAGCAGGTTAAATTTGCAGCCATATATGCCAACAAGCATTTGCTAATTAATCACCTGACAACAAAAGAGCCATTAGCCATTCTATAGTTATGAGTGAGCTCAACTCATCCATACCAAGTCTACAAATTATTTGTAAAGGTCTTGCTCATCTGGGCTCATTATCATGCCAGTTTAACAATTTCGATAAGATAAGTGCATGTGGAATACACACTCTAGGTAAGCTTGTATATCTCATTGTAATGAACTAGTTGAGGGTTTAAAAGGAGTGCCAAAGGCAAATATGAAGTCAGTATGACTGATTGCTTATATGGAATGTCATATCTATTCGAGCATATGGTAAAGTTCTTTCCCACTACCTGTCTTACATATGAGGCTGATAGATTCAGTTATTGCTTCAATAAGGCAGCAGCAGCGCCACATTTCCAGCGATACAAATTTTAGATGGCAGCACCAATTGTAGCAACTAATAAACATTAACAGGTGAGGCAGTACCGTATTTTCGTGTGTATAAGCTGCATCGAGAATGTGAAAAATTTAACAGTAAAGGCGAGATTCGGGTTTTATGCAAGTTTCCCCTTGAGGTGTGAAGTCTCAGCAGCTTGAATTTCACCTTGTGTGGCTTCATGGCAGCGTGGCAGGCGCTCCCACAAAACCACACCTCAAAAGAAAGGGAATTTTTTTACCAATCCAGTATTGTTTCCAAGAAAGGGGGGGGGGGAGGTGCAGAGGACTTGGTTGTTCAGTATTTCAGGTAATACCCGCCGAACCTGAATCGTCTGTCGGCTACTCCGCCTTGTCTGCTTACCTAAGTTCTTTCTCTTGGTTCTCCTAACTGCACCTTTAATTAATTAATCTAATTCTAGGGTTTTACATGCCGAAACTATGATTTGATTATGAGGCATGCCGCAGTGGAGGACTCTGGAATAATTCTGACCATCAGGGGATCTTTCACGTGCTCCCAATACGCGGGACACAGGCGTTTTCTTGCATTTCGCACCATCAAAATGCAGCCATGATGGCTTGAATTTGGTCCCGCAACCTCGTGCTTAGCAGCGCAACACCGTAGCCGCTAATCCACCACGACTGGTAACTGCACCCTTGCCTCATAATTGCGACCGTCTGATAGTAATAGAATAAATATGGTATTTAAGAATGCCACTTTTAAAGCTTGAGTTCTCTGTAATATTTTATGTCAATAATGTACAAGCAAATAGCAAGTTCAATGCTTTTCTTGAATTTCTTGCAGTAGAGAAACATCTGGAAAATGGACCTCTCAGCAGCATCCACTTCTGTACGCAAGGACTAACTAAGTCAACAAATATAGGCACCATTAAAGAATATTGAGACACACACCTCTTCTAACAGCCCTCTAACAAAGTCAGACGATTCTCAAGTTCACCTCAGCTACAGGACGTGCACCTAAAGTGTCATGATGCGGCTGAACCTTTTGTACCCCTGTAGCGGTTCAATGTATTGCGGTGGCATCCCGCTGCTGAAGGGGTTCAATTCCCAGACATATTGGAAAAGGGGTGAAATGCAAACACACTCATGTACTTAAAACTTGGACGCACATTACACACCCAAGGTGGTCAAAATTGTTACAATGGCATTCACTACATATATCACACAAAAAAAGCCTTCAAGTTTGCAGCTTTTTAACGCAAAACCGAAACAATTATTTGCAGTCCTTTGCCACATTAAAGTGCTGCATGACATTATGTCTTGCAAAAGCAAAAGCATCAGCCACTCCAGATTGGCCCCTCCAAATAAAATTCGCAGGTCTGATGACAGTCCTGTCCGTGGCCAGTAAATTATTGAAAATTAATGCTGAATAAAAAGTCATCTCGTATTAAGGGGGTGGCCCTGCACCTAAGAACTTTTTTTTATTATTTCTTGGTAGATATTGATAAGACTTGCTGAGTTTATGTATTTCTGTATGCTAATTTAAAATATACATTGTTTTTTTTTTCATCGTAAATATATTTCATAAAAGTAAATATACATATATATAATTTGCTTGGAGGTGGGCTACTTACTAAACTGTATATGGGGCAATAAATATTGACATATATAAATTACCTTGAGCTATTGCAGTATCCAATGGCATGAAAATGAATGATCTAGAGTGATTGGAACCAAAGTTACAACATGCCAAACAAGTTAAAGTATGAACCCATAGTAGCACTCAAGACAAGTTATTACTTTTCGAAAATTTGACATAATATTTGTCTGCTATAAGCCTACTTCAATTTCTATTTGTCTACCTTTCTGACAAAATAACATTTATTGCAATAGGATAAGTAGAATCAGAAAGATCATCGCTAAGAAATGACACTGTCAGAAATGCTGCTCTGAGAAAAAGAGGAAAAGCATTTCATAACGTGTTTATGGTGATTACGGCAAAGGCTACATCACTCAAGGATGACATAAGGATCCAATCAAGCAAAAGTACGTGCTCTACGCCAACCAGGAGCCAAGGGGCAAAAAGAGATACTTGGGCCAGTTTTCAGCTCCAAAAAGACAGGGTCTACACTCAATGCAAGAACTGTCAGAAAAGATTCACATGTGAACTGAAACTGGCTATGCACTTGGTTCCTATAATTTACCAGGTACATTCGAGCTTTTTAATGATCAACTTAACCACCCAGCCAAAACATAATAATTTTACACATGCAATAAAACATCAGATCATTGACTTACCCATACTTTCCAAATATTGCAACTGTGGTGCCCCCTACAGGAATGCTTTTGCGGGGACCATACACATCCCATACTGTCAATGCCAGCACAGCATTACGTGGGAGGTCGCTGAACTTCAAAGGAAGCTTGAGCCACTCGTTCCAGCTGCGCACAGATAAAGCAAATAAGATAAGAACATTAGTGACATAAGTCAACTTTGTTCAATGCTAATGAACTCCACAAGTAGAAGCACCAGCTTTAAATGCGATCTATTTCTTTGCCTAGTCGGAGTCAAGGTCACAACACGGTCATGCTGACACAATAACATTTAGATGACATGCGGTCTCCGAAAAATGTGGCCTGAACCCAGAGATAGCGCAGTCTAAAAATGTGGGCACAGTGCAAATTAAGGTAGTCAATTGACTGGTATCAAACATAGTGCAAACGAACATTGGATATAGTGCAAATTAAGGCGACCAGACTGGCCAGTATCGGACACAGTGCAAACAAACATCAGATATAGTGCGCATTAGGGTGGCCCGATTGACCGGTACAGGACATTGTCATCATTCTGCTGCTTTTATTCTGCTCCTGTCACTGTGTTACATCACCGTCATCACACAGTATTTGAGCCATCAACATCAGTTCATCGTGGTTGTTCCATTGTATTTTTTTTTAGCAATTCCACTGTCGCCACACCATTGTTGCGATTTCACTTTCATCATTCCTTTGTCATCATACCACTGTCATCACGCCATCGTCACAATACTATTATAATTAATTTAGCATCATCACCCCACTGTCGCCATGTCGTTATTGTCATAGATCCTCATATCATTGTACCATGTCCAATCGGCATCAATCCAGCATCGACATCATGTTGTCTTCGCATCGTCAGCCTTACACCATCGTTGTCACTCCTCATGGTCATCAGGTAGTCATTGTCACACCATTGTCGCTACTCCAGCCAGCACTGTTATCCAACGGTCATCACGCGTCTTCATCACGAGACTCCCTATTTCATGGGCATTCTATGTGGCCAAGCACGACAGAATTGCACTTGCTTGGGCTCTTTTGAACGAAGCAGCAAGAGATCAAATATGGCCAAACAGTGGTTGCCCCATTACATGGAAGTGTTTGCCATCACCCTAAGCATCATGCACAGAGTTACCACTGTGGGATGTGGTGGTGTCACCAATCACATGTTCCCCAAAGGGGTCGATCTTGCCACTTGCAAGTACGTCTCGTACTTCAGTATGCATAGGCAGCTACTATCTATAATGGGTAGCATCCATGCAGTTGAAGAAACATCATACAAAGCACTTAAGAAGAACCTTTTGCTTGTGGACAACTCCAATGCCATCTATTCAAATACATGCAAAATACTGAAATGCTTTTATGGGACAACCCCTGAACCAATTTGAATGAAATTTGTTGTGTTTGAAAAAGAAAGTTAAATTCTAATAACTGCAAAAGCAGAATTTTGATTTAGGATCTGCCATGTTTTACATAATTTACTAAATATCAGTAAGGTTAAAAAAATATAAGCACAATGTTTACAAATCTGCAACTCTATAAAAAAAAAAGAAGAAGAAGAAGAAACATATACAGCAGTTCTGAAAATTGCATCTGCTAGATTCTAAAGCAGACAAATTTTGCTATAGTAATCTACAGCTTATGTGAACTTATTACACTATTTACAAGGGTTTTGCAAAAGTCCTACTAACATAATAGTATTATTCAGAACAGTGTATAATACATTAATTTGTTCTACTTTAGATGTGTTATTATGTGCTGTTTACAAAATTGTGATGTTGTTTTTCACTGCTTAGTTACAGAGCTATAAACTTCATAGTTTCATATTTTTTTTTCTTTTCCAAATTTCGGGATTCCTAGCAATATTTATTAATAACTTATTGGGTTAAATAAAAAATCTGCTTGCTACAGTCACTAGATTTTAACTTTCTTTTAGATGCAACGAACCTCATCAAAATCGGTGTTGTAGTTGCTGAAGAAAGCAATAATCATCAAGGATAATTTCTGCCTCAATTTTCTTTTGTTCTTTAACAAACATCAGTCTTTCCCTAACACTCGAAAACAATAAATAAAATTGAATGCTTTTCTATTTACATGAAATAACCAATATGTTGTTCAGTAATCAACAGAAAAAAGGTGGTAGACATAATTAAGGATTAAGTAAGAAAAGGTTAGAGAACAGACATGCACTCACAATGTTGTGGTCAAAATTATGAAACTAAATTTGAGTGCGTGAATGTGTCGCTCACACTATGTTGTTCACCATGCAGAGAAGGTCCTTCTTGTCCTTGGCTTGGTGTTTTATATTAACAGCGCCCGAGCTGGTGCGTATATTTCCCTCGATAGATTAGTGTTTGGCACTCTTAGCTATCAGATGCTAGGACCCATCTGATACCATGCCCCAGTAGCAAAGTGAATCTGTCTGTTGTGAACCTAGCTCAGAGCCATGTGCGAGATTTTATTTATTTATTTATTTATTTATTTATTTATTTATTTATTTATTTATTTATTTATTTATTTATTCAGCATTGATTTAGACACAGTGAAGGTCTTGGATGGCAAGGCTAAAGGCAGTAAATTGTCTGCCTGACTAAGGCCCTGTCACCCATACATTGCTCAACAGTGAGGTAGCATATCATAACATGTAGATAGTATACACACATATCAATAGCATGGATTAGACATACATAGCATACATTACAAACATACGTGCATTAACTACAACAACCACCGTACAACTTTCTAAGTAGAAACAGTTCAGGATCAACAGAGTAATATGAACATGAAAGAAGCTTTATATATATACAAGCACAGTATGGAACGCACTTAAAATAATTGTACATAAAACACACAAGAAACCAATTAGCACAATGTCAATCAGAAAGGGAAAGCAAATATTTTTTCATGGCACTTTTAAAGCAGTTTAATGATCTGAAGTTCTGCGCGATAGTGGTCATGTTAGGATGTGCGTTTATGAAGGATGGGACTAAGCATGCTAGTTGTTTTCTACCGTAGAAGATTTTGCAGGTGCTTTCTCCTCTAGAAGGCAAATGCCAACCCAGTGCCGTGCTCTTTGGATTGTACCTGTTGTGTACAGATCTCAGGAATAAAACATTGTTGGTTTAAGTTCAGAGCATTATTTTGCCATGACTTGGCAAAGCTGGCCTACCAAACACTCGCCCGACCCAAACTTGAATTCGCATCGTCCGCCTGGCACCCATCTCAAGTATACCTCACTGCCGAACTCGAGACGATCCAGAACCGTGCGGCCCGATTTATCACCTCTAAATATTCAAAAGAAACTAGCGTCACTGCACTCAAACAATCAATCTCCCTCCCCACACTTCAGTCGTGCCACATCATCTCACATCTTTGCCTGCTGCACAGTTTTTACTATCGCCCAGAATCAAGACCCTCCCTGCCAACACTACCGATCTGAACTTCCAGTCGGCTGAGCCATAGTCACCCCATAGCCAGTATTAAAAGCCGTACTCAAACAATGAGCAGCTGACTTTCCTTTGATGCAAAAATCCTCTGGAATGCCCTACCAAATGACATAGTTTTGTGCACTGATCAGAAATCATTTCACGCAAAACTCGCCACTCATCTTCAGAACGCGTGAATATTTCGCCGACTTCACCATGTATGACACATTCACTTTGATCTGTATGCATTGCTGCACGTGCATTGTTTTCTGTATGTTGCCATTCTCCTAGTAATCCCTTGTCTATATTTATTCCGTTGAGCCCTCCATGTTTGCAGTGTTTGTGTTCGTTGTGCTTGTATTTCTATTATGCATTGTTCTACACGAATTGTAGCCCCCCCTTATGTGATGCCCTCGGGCCTTTAAGGATAAAATAAATGAAACTTTTCAACTTCCATTCTCTTCGCTCTTCATCAGTGTCTCACATGGAACTGCGCCCTTACTATTACCAGATCAGTCACTCGGCACGGCAGGTGACAAGAAAGCAATAGAGTTAGAGGAAAAGAATTCTTACAAAATATGGCCACTGAAATTGTCTCCACATTCTGCCAGTGAGCGAATGAACCACCCATGACACACCTTTTGCATGTTGCAGAGTGAGAGATAAACTACACATCTCTCTTTACAGGCAATATCCAGTCAGTACATGGCATGCTAGCCAGTAATGCCCACAGCTTCCACATAATGGATTTCCAAAGAAGTTTTTTTCATTAATCAGGATGAAGAGAATAGAGGAGAACTAGAAGGAACCCATGAAGCTAATGGACAATCATGGGCTCTATTTCGATGGCAATGATGATGATAATGATGATAATCTTCCTCTCAAATGCTTACTTCCAGCGTGTTGTAAAGGGCTTGTATGAGGTCTGGACAGGTAGGGCCAGTGGTTTGCCACCAGAGAAGACCTGACAGGAGACAACAAGATCTGACCGGTTCTCATCGTAGAGGCTTGAGTGCCTCAGCATAGGGTCACTGAGGAGGGCTTGATGGCTGGGCTTTTCTCTTGTGCCTTCAAGTGTACCCCTGAAAAAAATTAAGTGCAGGCAACACCCCATAAATGACCCAAAACCTTAAAACAAGCTGTTTGGAAAAATTCTTAAGTGTCATTTCGCAATGTAAAGATGCGACAAGACAGTATGGGATGTTCCAACTTTCGTTCAACTGAAGCCGATTGTTTAAACTACAAATGTGGTGTCTAGAGGTTTCATAAACCTTTTGCATAGTTTTCAGCATGCATCACTGAGGCATTAAGGGTCGGTGTTAAAATTACACATATGAATGTGGGTAGCCAGAGTGAGGAGGCAGCCATCTGTTAGTTGCTTAGCCACTGCACTTTTCATATAACCTAGCTTTCAACTTGCAGGTAAGGCTACAATTTTACAGTAACTGTAATTGGAAATTGTTTCCACATGAATGATACCTGGAAGAAAAAAAAATTGTTGTCCATCGGACGGTAGCACAGTGTTACTGTCAGGTGGATGACAATTTTTCCCTTCCTGCAACTTCCTCCACATTGCAGATTTCTGCAAGACTAATTTTCCACAAACAAGAAAGACCCTTTTAGCATTCTCAACATCCAATAATGAGCACATCAATAAAGGTATAGCAAGCAAGCAAATACTACTACAACACTGAAGGAAACAACCAGGCAGGCACTCTCTGGGTGACAACAGAGTGACTGAGTGCTGAAAGCAGCAGTTATAAGCTAAGAAATTAGACGATAATGTTTACTTATTTGTCACGCTTTGGCTCTGGCCCAGCACAACATAAGAAAGATTTGTAAGCCGATATACCTGCGGTCAGACCTACAACCATACAGCTTCAAGCCATGCATTCTAACCACCATGCCATTGCCCACTTTGCTCAAGCAAACAAATAATACTAGCAGTACAAAATCATCCTTGCACTTCAGAAAATGCCCTGAATGTAAAAAATTAGCAGTGTTCTGAAATTCAAGTGTATACTTGTGCAAATTAAAGATTGTGTGAGGGATACAAAAAGGAATCCTACTTGGTTTTTGCAAGAAATTATATTGGATATAATGTAGGTTTTAAATTTTACATGGCAGTCAAAGGGTCATTTTGGAAAAGTCCTGGATATACTTGTATAGTTTAACAAGAGACATCAAATGATCTACATTTAACACAAGGAAGGTCTCCAAAGATGCATAGAACTATAGACAGTAGATGAATGAGAAGGAATGTATGTTTTGGGTATGGTGTCCATGATAAAGCACAAAGAATAAGTGTTAGGCTCCATATGACTATCTTTAGCACAGTGCAGCATCGAGCACTTTTCAGGAGTTTCTCAGGTAGCACTGGAATTTTCGTGAACATTTCCAGGGTACTAGGAGGGGCGCTAAAAATCATGTGGGAGTGTCTCAACATATCAAAGTGTCGACAGCTTATAAGTAGATTCTGGTAATAGCTACAGGTGAGGTAGCCAGAACAGAGGCCAGTGTGTACATCTAAAACCATAGCCATTAAGTACTTCTCTTTTTCATGCGCCCAATTCTGATCATAGGAACTTCCAGACACAAATGGTTAATGGTAGCATGGCCATGCCATTACTGTTGGACTCAGTCACCCATCAATTCAAATAATAGACCACCAAAGCAACAAAAGACTTTATAACTAGAGAGAATGAATCCTTCATCTTGGAAATACAGCACCAATTAACGGCACCACAAGAATGGAAGGCAAAACACAGAAGCAGTGCTTTTTTAAATATGAAAGATAACCAACACACCCAATTATTACTTTGTTCAATGACTCCTTACAGCAATTGCATAAAATACTGCATACCACCCCCTCCCTCCCCCTTACCTCCTCGCATGAAAGCCGGTGAGAGGAAATTGAGAATATGCTGTGCAGACACTCAGGAATCTGCTCTGCAGTTTAAAAAGCAAGATAGCACCAGCAATAGCTAAATTACTATCTAGAGAATACCATGATGACACTGCATTTCACTGTATGCATAGCACTTTAAGAGTACTCATGCACTTTGATTAGTTCTTCAAGAGAGTGAAATGTGCAATAAACAAATCTGTCTCAGTGTAGTTAATTACTGGGCACAAATTCACAATGAACATGGCACCTATTAATATAAAAAATAAAGTGCAAGTTGAAACTAACGACAAGCACAGGAAACCACAATAATCCAGCTTTATCAGTCGTGGTAGTAAAAGCAAACAGCTTGTCTTGTACTCAGAAGTATGCGAAGGCATGAAATGCTATTTATTAAGTCAACCACAACATGTGCGTCATCTGCCATAATCTAAATCATGCCTACCAATCTGCTGCGAATCTCGCACATGACTTGGTTTCAATGGAATCATCTCTGCACATACCACACTGCTTCATGAAATGAAACTTCACTACATCTCTCCAGTTCTGTCGCACATAATATGCACATAGACCTTTTTTGTCCACGCTGTGGCAGCAGTGCATTCATGACCCCAGAAAACTTCCGGCCATGCATTTCTGCAAGTCAAGTTAGCCAAAAAAACCGAAGTATTTTGCGCATAATTTACCGTAGGCACATATTGTTGATGTGTTCAAATATAAAGAAAGTGCGACATGTGTCCATCTCATGCATGGGCTTTTTTTTTTTTTTTTTTGCAGCAAACAACAAAATTCACTTCCAGAACGCTCCAACTTCACAACAAAACTTACGCCAGCTGGAGGGTTCTGTAAATTTATAGGCTATTGTAACTTGCGTTGTTCCAGAGGGCTTAACCGGAAGTCTTCTGGGAAGCCTGTTTGTAAGCATGAAAAGGGTCTATAGCATAATATGCTATGTGTGTGTGTGTGTGTGTGTGTGTGTGTGTGTGTGTGTGTGTGTGTGTGTGTGTGTGTGTGTGTGTGTGTGTATATATATATATATGCTTCCCTTCCTCTTCCCCCTCTGATCAACAACATCCTTAGCCTTCGCAACAATACTCAATTTGGTGATAAATATTTGTTCTACAATTCCTCTTCATGAGCAGAAGAATTATTGCTCCTCTAGTGAATGCAATGTACTTCGTATATACAACAGGAATTTGCTGACACAACTGCTTGCGGCTTAACCTAACAGGTAGATCAAAGAATCAAGAAAGTGAAGGTCGATGCTTGGTATAACGAGTTGTGCAGAATTCACTTTGCTCTGCCCTACTGCTTTGTATCTAGTGAAAGGCACTGTTCAGCGAGAATGAGAGACTGGCAAGAAGAATGGGACCATGTATCACTAACACAGCTGTTGCTGGGACATAAATGCATACAAAGCCAAAGACACTCAGCGAGAAAAACAGAGATCTGAGGTATGCACATTAGCACAGCTTACATTCACGACTTCACCATGCTAATCATGAAGAGAGTAGAAGCAAAACTGCTCAAAACTTTTTTTTATACAATGAATATGCTAGACCAGATCTGACCATTAATATCTGTTGCTTGTTTTGTCACGACGTGCACAACATGGCAAAGCGATTGCACCTGTAGATCACATACATGACCGATATTTTGATTTACCTACATTGTGCAACTGTATGCAGAATACAGAGCATGCTTGTAAAACTTTCGGTCTTTTGCGATAATTTGCAATAATTAATGCTTGTCAAACTGACTTTCTTTTCTCAGTTTTTTTTGTTTGTTTTTTACTGCATTCAATATGAAATCACTGATGTGTCCTGGTCTCTACTGGCTTTAAAAATAGGCAATACCGTGGGTGCATTTTCTAAGAAAAGCAATAGACCCTCATCACATTCCAAATTGCTCTACATTCTTGACAGCCATGCTGTCATTTGTTTCTCTGAGGTGTCATTGAGAAACAGAATAATGCCATAAACTAAAAACAGCAGCGATGACAACTGCTATGTCAAACAAAACAAAATCAAACCAGGTATTGTTTACTCAATTGGGCAAGTCAGGTTAGTCAGAAAGGCAGAAGTTTGCTCTTAGCTTTGAAACACAGCCGATGTTGTATCTTTAATAATGTTTCAAGGACACTGCCAAGCAATAAAAAAAGAAGCTGCGCATTATGCCCTATGCACCGAAGCCACATGATGCTCATTGTCTAATAACTTATCAGGCTGGTACATCTGGATGCCCATTATTAAACCGACGCACCTAATCCACAACGAAGGTCTGAATGATTAGCGCACGCGCGTTAAGTCAACGTGCTTTGGCTATAACTGTGAATATGACAAAGAGCGGCATGCGTGCTAGCCACGCTCCGCAAACGACCATTCTTATCAAGTTCCCCCCCCCCCTTCCCCAACGAAAGATAAACAGAACGGGAGGAGGAGCTATCAACAGACGCCCTCTCTAAGACTAGCACACAGCGAAGGTGAGGCAAGACCGACCTTTAAGCCAACGTTTCACTAGTTAGAGCAACTGTACCGAAGCGAGAAAGACAACATTCGGAATAACTGCTGCAACTTGTAATTTCGAAAGCACCGGTTCGAAAAACATACACGAAGATACGAGCGCGAATTTAACGTACACCGGCAGCACAGAATTGCAACAAGTGGCCCAGGCTGGCTGACAGTCGACACGGCCGTCAAGGGTGTGCAGCTGCGACAACACACAAAAGAGAACAGCGAGACGCAGGTGTTGTGAAAGGCCTGTCATCAGCCTCGGCAGAGGATTGTCCGAACGCCGCGCTTTGAAACAAGCCTGATGTTTGCGCCACAATCGAAAAGGACTGCACAAAATGCTCGCACTTGTGTGACGTAGACGAAAACAGAGTGAAAGTTGACCGTCTGCAAACGTTAATTGAAAGGACCGCAATGAACAGCTGACAGCAGCTGGCTTCCAGCACACCCTTCGATAAACCCCTACCAGCACATGAAACCACGCTACCCAGAACCAGCTTACGATCAAATAGCGACTAAGCATAGTCATGCGCTTGTACTTACACTTTAATTTTAAAATTTGTGTCCAAGTCACAGCTGTAAATATGCCGAAAGGTCTGGAGCGACTCCGAATCGTCTGAGTACGCCGCCATGTTTTAGGATGCAGCCCCGCAGCAAGTATAAACACAGTTGCAATATACAGTAAACAAGACAATAATACTCGCTCATAAAACATAAAATATATATTGCGTGAAATTTCTTTTTGTATTTTGGCTTTATGTGATGATACCTGACACTATCATTTTGCTGCGGAGCTTTTGCCGTGAAGTAAACACGAAAGCGAAGCAGCCGACATTCAAGATGAGGAAACAAAACAGCTAGTGTGTTTGATAACCAACGTATCAACTGGGCGCAAATTTCGCTTTGAACGCACTTGTCAACGAACTGCGTTTGCATTACCTGATTGTGTGGAAAGGTCTGTTAAAGCCGTGATAGGAGGTATCAGGGTGCTTTCTCACAGCGAAAGCTATCAAAATACGTCGTGCCGGCACGGCCTTTCTTCAAGTCATCAAGGAAGGTGTGTGATGGCTCTCAAAGGAATCCGAGTCCTCGAGATGGCAGGGCTGGCCCCAGCCCCTTTCTGCGGCATGGTGCTACGCGACTTTGGTGCTTCCGTTGTTCGAATTGACAGGGTAGGGTTTACTGGCACAAATGCGCAGGATTTTGCGCACGTCGACTAATTTTTGTTATGTGATCTGCTTTCTGTTTTATTTTCAGCCGAAACCGCAGTTGGATGCAGATCGTCTGTGTAGGGGCAAGCAGTCTATCGTGATCGACCTCAGGGAGAAGAAAGGGGTTGCTCTGCTGCAAAAGATGGCGAACAACTCTGACGTTCTACTTGAGTGCTACCGTCCAGGTAGTAATTGCGAAATTTTCTTGCCCGTGCGGATTATCTGCGATTGATCATCGAGCACTGAACATGCCTGCAGTCCTGCATGCAGTCGTATAATATTGGTTTAATCATGAGCTGCATGTTAAGCTTGCACGTCATGCTCTGACTCGATCCAGATCTGTGTCCGACACGTGAGTGTGAAATGAAGCCCGCACGTGCGATGTCGTGCGTTGCGAAAATCCTGCTTCACGTGTACACCCGGGAGCAAAAGTATACGTACCAGGGATTGCGCGACAAAGCGTATTTTCTCATCTGCCTATGAATGCAATTTGAAATTAAAGACTGCAGTTCAAACTTGGCATTGCGAAATTTCCAGCTGTATACACTCGTCAATTTCGGTTATGGATGTTAATGACGAAGAAGTTCAGTTTTTTCGGTGACCCTGTGGTCCGTGTATTTTTGCTCACGAGTGTACGTACGCTTTGCGACCGCTGTGGCAGTTTGTGTCTGGACCTCAAGACTGCACGCGACCAGAAGGCAGTTATAGTTGACGGCGCGTATTTCCTAGCTCTACCATATCGTTTTGTGCCTGATGCGCCTTGTATGTGTGTAATTCATTACTGACCTTTATATATTCCATGTATCTTGCAAATAGCCCGTGATCGACCGCAAGCTCTACGTACGTAAAACCTTAAAACCGCTCGTATGTCGATTGACAACAAAGAAGGAAAAATTAAATGATGGGGGTTTTACCTGCCAAAACCACGATCTGATTATGAGGCACGCCGTAGTACGTGGGGGACCCCGGAAATTTGGACCACCCGGGGTTCTGTGCAGCTAAATCTAAGTACACGGGTGTTTTCGCATTTCGCTCCCATCGAAATGCAGCCGCCGTGGCCGGGATTCGATCCCGCGACCTCGCGCTTAGCAAGAAAGAAGGAAGTTGGTTGGTGTTGCGCAGCTTTTCCCGAAAACCGGCGCTTGAGCTGGAGCTGAAATCAAAACAGGCGCACGCTAGTTTGGTGTCGTGCGGTGGAAGTATAAGCTGGTGTTATTTGCTTGCCTTTTAAGTGAATAAAATATTAATTTGTTGCAACTTACATAGGGAACGACGTATTTGCTGGTATTTATTTATTTATTTATTTATTTATTTATTTACAATACTGCCAGTCTCATATCGAGACTATAGCAGGTGGGCATATGATTAATTATACATGCAATGCATGTTTTATATACCGAATGGTTAGAACATCAAAACATGTAAATGGAAATACATCAAACAGGTTCAATGCACAATTTCACAACACTAATAATATGAATAACAAGAGCAACTCACATAAATAGTACACTTCAGGTTACATGTACGTAAAGACTGTATTACAATTTGATAAAAGCAAAGAAACAAAGGAGGTAAATGTTTAGCTGTAGTTCAGAAAATGGGCGTTCTGACGATTATATGTCCATAAGAACTATTTTTTCCTGGAAGACTGAAAGGTATCGTTATTACAAAGGAAATCGTTTAGTGTATATGGAATGTGGGGAAACACGTCCTTCGATGATATGGCATTCCAAATGGGTGCTTTCCATGTTTCATTTGCTTGCGATAAAGAAGATGAAATGTTGGGAAAGCTAGGTTTTCTTGTTCGCAATATCGAAATAAACGACGTGAAATGTGCTGTCGACAGCAAAAAATTAGCGGACCACGTACGCGAGCCTGTGCCAAACTAGAGTTGCCGTATGGAGAGAGAGAGCAAATGATAAATGAAAGGTAGGGAGGTTAACCATAGAGCTACCGTACAAACTCCAAAGGGAGCCTCTATGCCAAACTATTATAGGGTGCCTCAACGCACCCCCCGCTCCATGCAGGGTGACGACTTTCTTTGAAGGGGTCGATGCCGACAAAACCACTGCAAAAACAGTTTTCTCAACATGCTCCGCGCGTGCGTGCATGGTTAGCAGCCTTCGCACGCCTTGCCAGCCGTGTTAATTGTGACTTTTGCAACATGAATGGGTGTTGCGTTCCGCGGTGCTCTGATAATTCGAGAAATGGCTGGGCGATTGGTTTCATTTGTGAGAAACCGAAAAAGAAGGCTCCTATGGGAGGTGAAGATCAGTGGCATACCAGCTATTTTTCGAGTGGGGGGATAAGCCATCTCTCTCTCTCTCTCTCTCTCTCTCTGCAGAAGTCAAAAGGGCCAAATTATATGCAGTACTTCAGAGTAGTGCAACTATTCCTTTAATTGTTGGCGTAGCGTCAGTGCCGACAGGGTAGCGGCGCCAGAGCGATCCCAGACAAAGTTATATGCGGGAACTTAAGAGTAGCGCAACTGCCCTTGTTGCCATGGCGTCAGTGCCGACAGGGTAGCGGCGGCGGGGCGATCCCAGACAAAATTATATTTGGGAATTTAGAGTAGTGCAACTTATAAGTTGTTGGCGTGGCGTCAGTGGCTATGCCGCCGCTACCCTGTCTGCACTGATGACGCGACACCAACAAAGTTGCTCTACCTTAAATTCCCGCATATAATTTTGCCCTTTTGCCTTCTGCAGTACGTGTTCGTTTTTCGTATGCTTTACCATAAAGCCCGACACGTAGAGTTCCCATGAGTTCCTGCCAAGGAGAGCAGCCTGAGCGAGCCGGCGCGCAGCCTGGCTCGGAGGTGGGCTAGGTGTACATGCCGATTTAGCGGCCGCAGACCAATAAACAGTGACACGGTCTCTTATGTAATGCGTTAACTACGTGTTGCTTTATTGTAAAATATTTATTGGAAGTTATGCAGAAGTTCGCCTTGATTACTTGTCAGGACCTTGTAAGGCTCTTGCCTTTTGTCTTGGCGCCCTCTTTTCGTTGAAAAGAAAATAAACTTTCACTTTCATTACTGGGCGAAGTAAACTGAGACCGGGCCCAGGTGGCACGTACTGTATAAAGATCGCCCTATTACCCGCCCGATTGCCATATTGCAATAAAGAAAGGCTGCAAAATACGTTAGTTAAAGTTATCTTTGTCGTTGACAGATCTGGTTCACAATCGCACATTATGAACGATTACAGTTTAGTGTTGCCAATATATTTTCCGAAGCGTGTCACTGAAGTGAGACAAAGAAGTCACTAATTCGCGCGCTGCAGCGATGAAGTGGATTTAAAGAACGTAGGTGTATTGAAACACTCGAAGATAAGCTATAGTGTGAAGTAAATCATTTGCCTAGACCTTTCATGTTGGTCTAAATCTGTCCGTGCAGGTGAAGGAAAACAGTGAATTTACCAGCAGGGCATCGAGGGCTTTAGCTTTGCCAATGTAATTAATATACGGTGGGCAAATATTCGATGTTCCGAATACGAATAGTATGGGTGTAATATATTACTCGTATTCGAAAATGTACTATTCGGATTTTTCGAATATCAAAACTAAACAAATATTTCGCGACAGGCGACTGTTAAAATCGGGCTGTATACTGTTGTCCACATGCTGAGCAAAGTATCGCAAATTATAATTATCGGTAGTAAAACAGCGACAAAGTTTTGAAGCAACGCAGAAACGAAACCGGTAATGTAAGCGTTGTTTTCGCTTTATCCTTCCTTGGGCTAGATCTTGTACACATACATAAATACCTAAGAATGCATGGACGTGGGAACTTCCATCGCCGTAGCGCTAATGGTAGTGCAACGCGCGCGTAATGCGGAGGTTGTGCGTTCGGCTGTCATCATCAGAAAGTTTTTTCCCCATCCATTTCCCTACTTTGCCCCCCCTCCCAGTTCTGAGAGTGAGGAGGCAAGTCCCCTCCTCCGGTAGATACGCCTATGTGGCGAAGATTAAACAGAACAGGTGGCAGCCAGCGAACGCATCGTGTGTGTTCAGCGTGAAGCATGTTCTGCTTTTCTTTAAACTGATTTGTAATCACGAACAAAAATTCAAAGAAACAGTGTATGTATAGTAAATTTTACATTTTGTTAGTGCACGTCTTGATATCATAAACCCAGGAATTCTGGACATTGTCCCTTCGCCATTCTGTGGAACTTCACGGCCATGCACAATAGTGACTGAATGGGCAAATTCTTTGGAAATTTATATTTCAAAATATCGGCCGGGGATCAAAAAAGTGTCAACTGATTGCGCTGAGAGGGTAGTCCCTTTTAACAACATATGCATTTGAGGCACTTAGTCCGAACATTCGTGGTGCGGTAAAGCCGTGTTTTGTCCAGGGATGCATGGTGAAGCCACAGGACAGGAGCAAATCCTTTTGCACCCTCCCGGCGGAGGGCACATTGACTTGAAGAATCACCAAATTTAAACAGTAAAAAAATGTATTACAGCTGGCGTTGAACATCGCCAACGTTACGATCGTAATGTTCAACTATTGCTTTCTGCAACTGCCGCAGGCGGCGACACAAGTTCTGCCTGCTCCGTCGCGGCAGCAGTTTGCATCTGCATTCGTGTGTACCACAGGTGTCTACGCAACTTAATATCGTAATCTGCCAAGAACAAACACTGTTATCACGCATTTGTACCCTTGTTTATTTGCGCCTGGCAACTGAAGGTGTAAATTATAAGAACTGGAGTGTTAACGAAGTGTTTCCTGTAAGAACACCCTATATGTTGGGAAGGAAGTGTGCCTAAGGGTGTTTGCATGAGCGCAAGAAACTGAAACACCTTTATTTCACCCATAAGAGTGTTCGATTTTTTTTATTATTGCTTGGGATGTGAGACTATAGTGTACTAGATTAGGGGTAGTGGGCCGTCGGAGGCTCCGCGGTGAAGCATTTAATTAAGTAAGTGGTCCTTATCCCTTTTGACAGGGCAGGCGTTTGTCAAAGCCACAGGATATGCTGAAAGCTTTCCCAGAAACGTACAGGTGGCGCTGCTGCGCCTTTCACCTGGGCCCTTCATGCATGCATACGCGTCGGATGTCTCCTCGCCCGGCTGGAAAAACGCATTTCAATTCGCTCCACCGCGTTCTCTAATATACAGAAGAGAGATAATGAGAGGAAAGAAACCGAGTTGCTTCGTTTTCTTTGTTTTTTTTTTCCCTTGCGATGACATAGGCTCAAAAAGTTTCATTTCATACGAGTTTCATACGAGTCCAAGCACACGCCGGTGGCACGCTTATCGGAACCTGCACTGAAAAGAAAACATTCAGCGTACACACAGGTTTTGTTCTGCAGAGAGCGCTTTATTTACACATAAAAAATGGGCTCCAATCCATGCTGTAAAGGTGGTCGGACAGCGAAGCTGCAAACGACAACTAGAACGATTACCCTTTGCGACGTAGATTGAAATTATTCACGTGGCGGTATTCACATGCGCTTTACCGTATTATTACGTTTCGACGGCCTGCGACTTGGCTTGCGCCGCTACTTCGTGCACCTACAGAGAGTGAGCCAGAGATAAGATAAATTCGTCGCGCCTCGTACGCACGCTGCTCTTCAGGAGTCCTCATTATACACGTGTCACAACACAAATCAATTGCTTGGCGGATTCTTCTTGCACGTGCGAAAGTGCAGTTACGTCACTCCCTGCTTCGTATGCAACAGTCAGGCTGTCGTCGCCGCGGCAACTTGCGCAACGATGATCTTTACCGGGAAACGTATGCGGGGAGTTCTGCATGCTTCGCATTGCATGTAGCGTAGGAGTGTCTTATCACCAATTTTGCACATGTTTCGGATGCTTGTCTTAAACTTCTTCTTTATTTAAACATACGCTGTCCTGTATGTTGTATGCGTGATTCCAGAGAATCTATGCGCTGTTCGCTTCACTTCGATAAGTGCTTGTAGCCTTACGCAGGTATGAGCCATAGATGATAGTTTTCTGTCGGCGTTACGTCACGAAGAAATCCAGGGATGCTAGCCATAGACAGCTTCGCTGTGAAACAGGACAAGAAGAGTCGTGCAGCACCTGTTTCGCTTCTTCCATGGTGTGCGAGAGTGGTTCTGATATTAACGTACGGCAAACATGCATCCTGCAGACAACGTCGCCTTGTGTACTTCCGGAGTCCATGAAGACAGTCTTTTCGATTATGACAGCGTGAGTCTGACTGTTAAAAGTGGCGTGAACATAAGCAGCACCACCACCATAGCTTGGAAAATTGAGCAGCCCACTGCTCTGTCGATTGAGACTCATTCCATAAGTCAAACGGCATGTACTGCACGTCTATTGCCAGCCCATCCGTTTGAAGCTCATCAACTTGCAAGCAAGGTTTCTTAGACGAGCCACACAGTGCAGATTCTGCGCACGCCTTTTTTCTTGGAGGTCTTTCGCGTGCTGGCACCTTCGACGGGTAGTCGGGAACATGGCCGGTACAGCGTCTGGTGAAAGCCAGGGCTTTCCACGTGGTATCCGCACTGACTTTCCGTCAATGATGTGAACATAGTCTCGAAATGCGTACTTTTCTTCGAACTGTAGCTCACACACATCGTCATTCAGCTCGAGGTACTTATGAGCATGGTGAATGTTCCGATTCCAAACACAGCGCCTTTCGTCGTCCTCGGGGACACCAAACAACACCGGCGCGTTCTTCACGCCGCTATACCCACTTCTGCAGCTATGAGCGAAGCAGTAGTACTTCCGACGAGGCTTCGTCGTGTCACCTCATCTGTCAGAGAAAAAAAAACTGCACACGAGATAACAAATGAGCGCACAAAACACAGAATAACACAAATACGTGGACGAGTGCAGGCGACAGGCACGGCGGGCCCCAGGTGAAATAAGGTGAAATAAAGCCCCTTTGAGAGGCTTTAAGGTGAAAGGCCCCGTAGCGCTGCCTCGCGGCCGCAAATGTTTTCCGGGTTTTCTGCTTCGCGCGCGCGCATTGCCCGCTCCTCCCTTTCGGCCCACTACCCCTACTCTAGTATACACTGTAGGGAGATACCATGTTGGCAGACGAGGCAAAATGGCGAACGCCCGTGGTTGTTCGTAGCGCATTAGTATAGAGGCTAGAAGGTGTATATAACTTTCTAGCCTCTATAGCATTAGTGAGTTGAGCTCGCTTTTAGTCAAGCCTGAATGAACCTGACACGAGCGCCCGGGTTTCCGGCACGCTACTCCGCCACCGCCCCTCTCATTTACTGCTTGTGATTTATTTGTACACGCCCCTAAAGCACATCGCGATGCTGGAAGCACAATATGCAGCCTTTAGACGTCGTAGCGTATTGACACCTATTTGTTTCTGCGCATGCCATTGCACGGAAAGAAGCAAACTTACAGTCGCAGGGTTGATTAATTTATTCGTGGGGCTTTCACGCCCCAAAACAACACTGCGCCTTGGTGGAGGGCACCGCGGGTTGATTAGCTTGCCCTCAAGTCTAAGTACGCGAGCGCTTGGTGCCACCTTTGAGCAGGACTTAAAGTGCGCGACGAGGGCCGCCTATATGCGGTGACCACCGCGCTCTGCCGCCCCCTCAACTTTTGCAGGTGTGATGGAGCGCATGGGCGTCGGGCCCGACGTGCTGCTGCAGTCCAACCCGCGGCTGGTGTACGCGCGCCTCACGGGGTTCGGTCAGACGGGGCCCTTCTCCGCCATGGCCGGCCACGACATCAACTACGTCGCACTCTCCGGTAGGCGTCCCGTCACGCGTCTCTGCATATATACCCTTACGCTATATTGTAGCCGAAGACGTGAGAATCGAATCCTGGTCAGAAACGTTCTCTGGAAAGACTTGCATGTACAAAGAGACAATTGGCAACTGTTGTTGCCCGAAGTACGTACCTACGTCACTACATACCTTGTGGAGTGTATTACAACTTTTATATCATCGACAGCATGCGTAATACTTTGAAAAAAAAATATACTTATTCGTGCATTCAAAAGAGTTAAATTAGAAAAGAAGTAAAGTTTGTATTTCAATGATGTGATCATGGTGTATAAAGACTCGTAGGCTTGGCGATCGCCACCGCAGAGAGAGAGAGAGAGAGTGCGCGCTCTACTTTCAAGTATATCAAGATTAATTTGTGTGGATGCCTTTTCCGATGCTGTTCCTTTTCGCGCTTCGTGAATGGGCGGAGCGACTCTCCGCCCGCGTTATCAATGGGATCAGCCGGCCGTGAACAGTGGATGCTCGAGCGGAAGGCATTGCTACAAAATCGCAGCCCTAATCTCTTACAGTTGTTTCTATCCTATATATTCGCAAGCATAATGAAATACATATCGAATTAGAGTCTCTCGCTTGTACCACTACTGGAGTGAGTGTTATAGCCACTGGTACAGTGAGGACCCATTGTACATGTCGCATGGTATACTCGTTCATTACAGTTTATAATGTACACATGCAATGTAAACGCTTAATTCGACTCGGCATGTTGCCGACGAAGGCTGAGTCCGCGCATGTGTGTACACGTGTGTGTGTCCTTGGCGCGCAGGCGTGCTGTCCATGCTGGGCGCGTACGGCCAGAAGCCGCAGCCGCCGGTGAACCTGATAGCGGACTTCGCCGGCGGCGGCCTGCTGTGCGCGCTGGGCATCTGCATGGCGCTCCTCGAGCGAGAGCGCTCCGGCAAGGGACAGGTCATCGACGCGAGCATGGCCAGTGGTGCAATCCCTCATTCTTCGCTATAGGCGCCACGCACCAACTTCGGAGTGCGGCACGCGGTTACGCGTTGTTTCGTGCGCGAGTCGTTTTTCACTTGTTTCAAGTTAACTCATTACGCGTGGATGCTTTCTCGCGCCATTCGCCTCTACAGATACCGCGGATGCGTAGACCGACAATAGGGGGCGCCTCCGTTCGTGTCACTAGCGATAACGAAATATTTTCGCTTCCAAGTAGTTCGATAAATTGGTTCGGCGAGTTGGCTTATAATGGTTAAGAAAAAATACTACGCAAAAAAAAAAAAAGAAAGCACCAAAGGGTTCGTGTTGATACACTCTCGTGCTTGTCTGTTTTTCTTCTTGCTTTTTTTTTTACGCAGTATCTTTTTTTCTCCGTTAGTCCGAATCACGACAAAGCCGGTCGTGGTCCGAATGAACGGAAAAGCTGAGGCAACGCGAGTGAAGAGAAGTACAAGCTAAATCAGTTTAAACTTGTGTAGTTCACTTCAGAAACTTTATCCGTGTTAATTTCCCGGTAAGAGGCTGATTACTAGAAGCTAAAATGTCTCATTTACAGCGAAAGCTGTGCATGACTAACCTTACGTAGTTTTTTTCGGCGTCCGGCAACAGAAAAATCATGCGGCCGATTCTGGTGATAGTGCAGAAAGGGTCCATGGCTCAATGGCACATACCCCTGTGGGCTCGGCAACCTGTAACGCGCCCTTCGACTATTCTTGTCACACATGCGACCCAAAAAGGCCCCAGATATGTAAGAAAAGATATGTTTTAAAAAAAATGTTTCGTACAAATTTTTCCACCAACCGCGCAAACTGATCGCGCGTTCGTCGTCCTCGTCCTCCACAGCAGGCACCGTTGCTGCTCATCATTCCAACGTAGAATTAACTTGTCTTCTGTCGTCGTAATTGGGAGGCCGCGTCTATACGGGGGTACGAGCCATAGAGTCCTTCAACAGCTGCGTTATCGATGGGGCGGACACGTATAGTACAACCGAAGAACAACATGCGTGCGAGGAGTGCCGGAGGGAACAGCAACGAGAATGTAAACGGCGCCGGCGCGAAGCGACCGCCGAGGAAGAACGTTCCCGCGATGCTAAAGGAAAACGACAATGTCAGCGAAAACACTTTGTTTTTCGTTTGAGAGCTTTGATTGTCGTCAGCTTTCGCTGCCATTCCATCTTCACAGAGTGGAATGGTTCTTTTTTTTTTTTTGCGTTGCGAGTCTTGCGTCGTCGCTCGTTCGGAGGTGCCCGGGCTCGCGATTGTCGTTTTCCTTTAGCATCGCGGGAACGTTCTTCGTCGGCGGTCGTTTCGCGCCGGCGCCGTTTACATTTTCGTTGCTATCCCTCCGGCGCTCCTCGTACGCATGAAGGTGTTCATGTTTGGCAGTAAAAAAAAATGATATCAAAATCCTGTAAATTGCGTCAATTGAGAGATGTAAGGCAGATAAAATTAGTGCATTATACACCTCCGTGCACATCACTGAACTTTAAGTATAGGAGTTTTGAAAAACCCTCGTAAACATTCTAACGATTTCAGCTGAGCCGATAGATAGCTCATAGGGCATATTTTTCGGCTTTAGACAGCTGCAGTTTACAGAACTGCGATACATGTTTTTCGTACATAGTCACGGATTTATGCAATGGTGCCGATATTCGGCAATTTTTGTAAAAGCTTCTAGGCCACACAAAAAAAAAAGAATATTCTACTTGCTACAGTCGGTAGAGTTCAGCTTTCTCTCTTCAATTCAACAAATTTTATTAAAATTGGTTCAGCGGTTGTCTTAAGAGAGCACCTCTGGGTTTCACGTCTGGATATTGAAATCGGATGCAAGGGGAATTAGCGCAAGACAGACGATGACAAGAAAAAGCGACGCCGTGAAATGGAGTGCGCTGCGTATGCTTTCGTTCTGTGTGCTTTCCGGCAGCGCTTTCTGGCAGCGCTTTCTGTACTCAAGTTATGAAGGAAGCACGCAGGAAACAAAAACTGCTGAAGAAAGGTCTCCACATTCAAGTTGCGAACCCTAACCCTCTAGCCTAACCTAATACGTAACCTAGCCTCATGGAACTCCCCCCAATCGTCTCGTGCAACAGGTGGTGCACATCGCTCGTACCTGCGCACAATTCAGTGTGTGCAAACACTGGTATATACCGTGCGGTCGTGTCGGGTTGACTATATGGAGATGAACTATTTAGAGAAATGACGCACTACATAGGTTACGTTGCTATAGTTTCGAGTACAGATAGCACTGACCCGATTCAGCAAAGTACGCCGGGCATATATGGTGTGGGTAATAAACCCCCTAAGGAAAAGAATGTGCAGAAAAACCTTTTTCAAAAAGTTTCAACTTCCTTGCAGAGAAAAACAAGTGACGGATGGCTCGGAGAAAAGCGCTGACAAGTTGTTCTTTATCCTCAGTAAAGCGACAGGACGAATACAACGTATATGTAAAACAAATGCTATCGCATTTATTATTCCACTTAATAGTTATTTCCGTACTGTCGTATCGGGTTGATTGCGGAGGGGAACGAGTATTTCGACAGTGGGCCCACGCACTACGTATAGGTTACGTTGGTGCAGTTTTCGAGTACAGGTAGCTAGCCACGCTGGGCGGGGCGCGCGAAAAAGAAAAAGTAGCTATGGAAGGTTAAAAAGCAGCAGCACAAGTCTATGCGGTGTTGACGCACGGTCGTGGCGCGCTTGCAGACTGAGGGCAGCGCGTACGTGAGCAGCTTCCTGTGGCGGACGCGCAGCTCCAAGATGGCGCTGCCCATCTGGATCGACGACCGCGGAGGAAACATCCTGGACGGCGGTGCGCACTTCTACAACGTGTACGAGACCAAGGACGGCAAGTACATGTCAGTGGGAGCGCTCGAGCCGCACTTCTACAAGATACTCGTGGAAGGTGAGTGACGCAGGACAATGTACGAAATCTTGGCCATGTTTTCTCGCGTCTTGTCTGCCAAACACTGTGTTTGCGTTCTTTTTTCTTCGTTTTTCCTTCTTCTTTTACTTTGGCTGTAACTGAGTGTTAACAGGCGTTCCTTTATGCGGAACATCAAGAAAAAAAAGGAACAAACTCATATATCTAGGCATTCGTCGCTTTTGCTGATACTTGGCAAGGCGGACAGTAGCACCAAGAAAATCTTAAACGATAATTTCAAATTAACTCAAATATGCTAATTTAACTTCTTAATAACTTTAGGGCGCACGTTGTAACTGCGAAATTGCAGCCGATATGAGGAGTAAGGAAGTCATGTCTGGTTAGCAGAAATAATGAGACTCGCGCCACTTTCCACACATATGCGACTTTAAAATGTGTTGCGAAATACCTGTGGCGTCCCAGTTAAGTTTCCCATAACTGTGCCTCTAACAGCCCTGTCTCCCGCATAGATTAAAGAGAGAGTGTGCATGATCCACGAGTCCATTTGAGCAAGTCTGCTGGCCGTACGGGATAAAGACCCACGCGGCGCAGGTGACGTCGACGAATGGCTTGAAAGTCTGATGCACGTCCGCGGAAAGGTGATGCAGGTCTGTCTCCCGCTCTCGCACGGGACAGGGCGGGAACAGTCAAGCCGTGCGTCCACTTGCCGCAGAAGGAGTGACAGGCATTCGCTTTGTTTCTTACAGCGCGCGCGCTGCACGCGTATACGCATACACACACAACGCACGCTCTATCGCGCGCAGGTCTGGGCCTGGACCCGGAGGAGGTGCCGCAGTTCTCCGAGTGGGACAAGTGCAAGGAGGCGTTCGCCAGGTCGTTCAAAACGAAGACGCAAGCCGAGTGGTGCGCCGTGTTCGACCTCACGGACGGCTGCGTGGTGCCCGTGCTGGACCACGAGCGCGCCTGCGAGCACCCGCAGAACGCGCACCGGCGGGCCTTCGTCGAGTGCAAGGACGGCCCGCCGGCTCCCCGTCCGGCGCCAGTGCTGTCGCGGACGCCCGCCGAGCCGGACATGGAGGAGCCACTGCCCGGCGAGCACACGAGGCAGATCCTCAAGGAAATCGTCGGACTGAGCGACGCCGAGGTGCAGGGCCTGATAGACGAACAAGTGGTCGCGGCACCCTCCTACGCGCTCAAGTCCAAGATGTAGTTAACGCGATAATATACTGTATGCACGCGGGGGCTTTTGTGAGCGGGGCGTCTCGGTCACGTGCCTAGGGCTTCCGGTGTGGCTGCGAAGCTTCTTGAGAAATGTATCGTATGGTGTCGATCGACCCTGCATGATCGACACTGAAATGCGCATGCTGTATGCATTCCTCTCTTTCGAGCTGGGTTTTCGCCTGCGCGTCCACTTCGCTACAGCCGCAGAGTAGGCGGCTGATAACGTGAGGCTTCTGTGAGAGGTCCGCCTTATGTTTTTTACAGCGACGTTTACCACTTACCACTGCTTAATTACCTGCTTACTACACTTACCACTGCTTACCACTGCACTGTCCTTGCTCAAAAATTTTGCAGCAAGATCCCATTTTATGGCTGGGATCTTTCAAAATAACGCTTAGCAATGTTACTTGCTAATTCTTCAAGAAAAGAAATTGCGAATTTGCCTTCGTCCAGGTTGTCCACATCGAATGCCCCAACAATTAAAGGAAACCAATCTCGAAGGCCATGCTTTGCCGTGCTGCGAAGTTGAACGGCGGAACTGACATAGCTGCCATTTTTGAAACATCGCCCACTGCGAGGGGCGCACACGAAGGCAATTTTGCTTTCTTTTTTCTTGACTATCAAGTTAGTCAAGCAACAGTGCAAAGTTAGGTGACGCCAACTCTCCTCTGATTCATGTCTTGCCCAGGTGGCGCTGCTATCCGTAGCGCGATGAAGAATGAGTGAGGAATATGGAAGAAAGTAAATGGGCTGGGAGAGTGTTGAGGTGTCTGTACAGGAAAAACATTGATTCACAATGGCGGAAAAGAACTATGACGCTTACCAGCAAGTATGCGGCCTGTAGGGTGAGCAAGACAGCAACAAAGAACGTCAAGCGGAAAGTCAGAGAGGGTGAAATAATCTAGTGAGTGGCGGCCATGGGAAAAAAACCTGCCATGAGGAAAAAAACTTAAGAGGAAAAAAAACGAAATCAGGAAAGAAACAACTTATGATAACTCAAAGGGAAGCTCAATACTTTTCGAAGTGGGATCAGGATGCCTTAGAACACGCACTTAAGCAGCGAGATATAAGAAGGAAGAAGAAGCGTGTGCTTGGGCTGCGGTAAAGCGAGGGAAACGATGGAGCATGTTTTATTAGAATGTGAGGAAATCTGCCCAGCGGTCGATTTAGGCACCACTGGCCTCCTGGAAACCCTTGAGTTCAGCGAGAACAGGGGAAAAGTAAACATGTCCGCGTTAGAGATTAGTAAGAGGCGATCGGAAAATTGGTGGAAGCAGGGAAACGACAAAAAACGGAGTCGTACAAAAGCAAAGTTCACAATAGGGGGTCTGAAAATTTGGTTGTGGGAGTTCATCGTGTTTTTCTTTTCTTTTTTCTTTTAGCCTAGCTAGGACAGACAGCATAATAGCAAGCGCTTGGTGGCGCAAACCACTGCCCCGTTCTAAAGGGGACGCTCATAACATCCATCCATCCATCCATCCATCCATCTTCGATGCGCGGAGCGCCCACCGCGCTGGCCGCGGGCAGCGTTTAGCAATTTCTCTGCGATTTGTGTTGAGACGTGTATTGTGTATGAGACGTGTATAAGTATTCGGACGCGCTTTCATGCCGATAAGTTAAAAGCGCAAGTGAGGACTTGGTGCCCATAGTGAATAAAGGTCTACATGCAGTTTCAGCTCTTGACAATGACTGATTATGGCTCGATAGGGAGGAAACTCGTGATTTTCATACGATGTCCGAACTCACGACGGCCAGCTCCAACTAATGAAGGAGACAGCAGAAGCAGTCACGAACCTCAGCAATCAAATCCAGGTTGCCAAAACTACTTTTATTGCGCATTGTATTCAGGAAACAGAATTTATTCTCAATACAAATCAGAGAAATTGCACATAACTCAAACTAAAAGTCACCGATAAAAAAAAAATTGTTTGTAGCAAGTTTCTCAAGGCACAATTTAGAGCACTCAACCCAGTTATAGAGTTTTCATTAACTCCCGCGTTTCGTCCTGTTTCGCGTTCTGAGACTTGCGTAGAAATGGAGCCTTGTAAGCACATAGAACGTTACGATTCTATTCGTAAGTGCTGTTTTTTTTGTTTTGTTTTGTTTTGTTTGATCAGGGCATCCAACGAGGTTCAACTTGGTAAGCTGGAGAAAAGATACCAGATCCATAAAGCTGTCGCTTCTTACTTGCTTCACACTGAAGCAATGGGTGAAATTGTTATCCATTGATGTCGCCAGTGCATTCAGCTGATCTGACGGATATAAAAGTCCTCCCCTGTCAACAGCAGTGGGGAGGGCTGCTTTCTTGGAGAGGTGCGATGAAGCACCTGGGTACATTGATGGCACTGCGTCGCTTGTAAGCACTGGTCAATCACGGGGAATCTTGACCGTTTCCCCGTTGCCCACGTGCGTGAATGCCACACATTGTATTGTTCGTGGAAGTGAAGCGCATAGGGGGCTGATTTCGCGCCGAGGAATCTGTCAGCGCGGGGGACAGCCCGCCGCCACGTTTCAGAACGTTCGAGGTCCTTTGGCACAGAAAACAAAGTGGCACTCCTCCCGTCTTCCTTGACGATACGTAACCGGGCTTGCAGCGAGGCGCGAAGCAGTGCGTTTGCTTCGCTTTCCTTACGCGAGGATCCATTTGACTGGAACAGGGCACGGAACCCAAGCCTACATGCTAGCGAGCAGTATTTCACCACAAGGAAAACACCGGGAAAATCACATGCGCGCAACGTCGAACCGAGAAGACGACAATCGCACGTGCTGATGCACAGATAGCGGGCGAAAGAGGCGAGGGGCTAGGAGACAGATTGAAATGCTGACCGCAGCGCCACCACGGCCGCTGTGGTGGCCAACGTTACTAGATGGCGGCATGAATCGAAGGAGCGCGCTTTTGCCGCGAACTACGGGCGTTGGCGCCACCTCTGCTTCTAGCCACCTTAGCCAAGTGTTACTTATTAAACGATTCAGACCGTAAAATGCGACCTATAGCTTCAAAATTTGAGCAGGAACAGAGCAGCTGCACCAAGCGCGAATTCTTTATTTTTATTTTAAGAGAAAAGCGCACGTCCCTGTATTTGTTCGGTACCGCCCTTGAATAAGCCTAACACAATAGCTGATTTTCGAAAGTATGGTGGTCATGACGTGTTCTCGGCTCCTGCGATTGGATCTAGCGCGCTTGCATTCAGAACAAGCATAAATCTTTCGAGATCTGGTTCCGTTACTCAGAGGGTGGCATCGCATGAGGCGTGGATTAAGACACCACCTCTACACCCGGTGAGGCCATATTGTCCTCTCCCCCCTTCTCCACGAGTGTTGTTACCCGGGTGTCCTCCTTCGGTACCCTTCTGTCTATGCGGTAAATATGGTGGTATTGTTTGCTCAGTCCAAAACAGGAGCACACAGCAGCCAGAAAGCAGCACAGCGGAAAGGCCCATGCCTTGCAGCTGCTTTTCTGGTGACTCTACCTGCAATTATCGCGGCGCATCCTCTGTAGTCCAGCGCGGATGGAAATACGCCATCGAAGTCAAGTCACGTGGCGGACGCGGCGACACAGGAATTGTCTCCGTATAGTATATATGTCAATCCTCATGTAAACAGAATACCAATTGTGGTCGCGCATGCGCAGCGGTCGATTACGGTGCTTGGTATAGTTAAGGGCATACCATATTTTGCTGTCAATCTTTAGCGAAGCTTCGTTCAAGTATTGCTTAAATAATCGCCTTTGAAGCTCTTTGGCGTGTGGTGCGCTGCCATACGAAAGACAGACGGCCTTCATGGGCAATCGCTACATGAGGTCAGATATACGCACGTTCGCATGCACGCACATATACTCATGCACACCTCGCACTGGCTTTTACAGCGAAGGTGTATATGGCTAGCCGATTCGTCGGTCCGTCTGTCGCCTGTGCGCCGAAAGCTCCTCCGGCGCAAGCCCATGCGCATGCGCGAAAAAAAAAAAGACGCGCTATTGGCTGCGCCAAGTCGTTGCTCTCCATCGCAACCGAGCGCGCGCGCAGCAGTTCCTCTTCGGTTCCGAAATGGCTAGGCCACGCGTCATACATACTCCTGAGGAGCAGACAGCTTTCGATCAGCAAGGCCGCGAGCAGAACCGGGAACGAGCTCGTCTACGCCGCGCCGATGCTGCAGCCCGGGCACAAGAACAGGATCGTGCAGCCGAGCGTAAGCAGCAACTGCGCGCACCGAGAATCCGGCAGCATACCAAGCCGTCGTTTAGTGAGCCGTCGGGATTAACCCAGTGATAAAAACCGGGGCCGCATAGTTCAGCTTCGCTGGTTAATCTGTACGGAGTGAAGCTTGGGCGGTGATTTTTTTTGTGACCACGTCGTCAAGATTTAAAAACACTGTTAAGCCTTTCTCGGGAGTAGTTCCGGCTGTCGGGTATATCTCATTCACCTGTTTCATCCCGGTGACCAGAGCAGGATTGGCCACCCTGGTGCAGTACTTGGCCACAACCTCCTATATGAACACAACAATTCAGAGCTGTCGGAGTGCGTAAATGATGAAAAGGCTGTCACGCAAAGCATGCTTGTGCCCGTTACTGCCGTAAAAGAAATGCCCGTGATTATATTGCGCTTAGTGTCACACTGACGAACATAAGGGACAAGACGCGGACGTAGATAGCGCAACGTCCACCAACTACCCCCGTTCGTTGCTTTACTAAAAGAAATGCCGTTGGACTGCGCGAAGGTACGCGAATATTCGCCGCCGTGGTCTGTACTGCGCAAAGCTGTCGGGAACGCGCATATACTCACGAGAAAGCGTTGCAGAATAATAAATAATGATAATATTTGGGGTTTTACGTGCCAAAACCACTTTCTGATTATGAGGCACGCCGTAGTGGAGGACTCCGGAAATTTTGACCACCTGGGGTTCTTTAACGTGCACCTAAATCTAAGCACACGGGTGTTTTCACATTTCGCCCCCATCGAAATGCGGCCGCCGTGGCCGGGATTCGATCCCGCGACCTCGTGCTCAGCAGCCCAACACCATAGCCACTGAGCAACCACGGCGGGTCGCGTTGCAGAAAGCGCATACTCCTGAACCCCGCATTCTGGCCACACATGACGCACCAACAACCTTGCAGACAGAGTACGATACATTAAAGAAAAAGGAAAAGCTTAGGACTAATTTTGTTTTGGTACGACGCTGATGCAAGGTATAGGGCTGTCGCAACAACTTGGGACTAACGTCTTTTTTTTATTATTATTATTATTGTAGCGTCCCGACTGTCGTGCAGTGCCAATGCGAAACGTTCATCGGGGAGTTCTAGATGTCGAGCATACGCAAAGTTATGGGCGCAAACCGCCGCGCTTACAAAATAACGCGAAAAGGTGCACAAAAGAACTCCACAAAAGCTATACGAAAGGAAGCTAGCCGCGCGTGACGCTTCCCTTTGGTCCCTTTGGGCGTACCAGACCCGTTTACATATAAGCAACACCTAAGACTCCCTGTTAACTCGAGTGACCATTTGTACTTAAGTGCAGTATTTGCAAATGCTGTCGGTACGCCTTCTTAGTTTAATATTATTTGGTTCACTGTTTGTGAGGACGGTTTATCCGAAAACTGTGCGCACCACCGAAGTATTTTGGCGCGCTCCGATAGACACGTAAAAAGAGGACAGGGGAGCTGACGCCTCCCTTATCCCCTCCTGCGTATGTTAATTGTCTTTTTTGTTGTGCTAATAACAAGAACTCTACCTGTACCTAATGAACAGCAACGGACTTGCCCATTAACGAGTCTTGCAGTAGCAGGAAATTCAAGTGCCTTACCTAATGCACATCATTGCAACTGTCTATACATACTGTTGCGGGGGTCGCATGTATACTGCTTAAAAACGCGCACTTAGCGTACGTGCGCAAATGCTCTAAATGCGTCGTTTTAAGAAGAGTGTCGCAAATAGAAAAAAAAAACGCTTAGTGTAGAGACCAGTGCGCTTTCAAAGCTATGCCCCCTCGGTGCACATGGGACCAAGCACACCCAATCTTTTTACTGTATACGACTTTACGCCCCCTATAGCTCGTGGGATTCTGGCATGTTGCGCTTTGGTTGGAGAAAGACCAGGGGCTGCAATTAGTGCACATATATTTGTCTACAAGTATACACTTCAACAGCTCGCTCGTGCTTGTGAGAGTTATAATAAATAATATTTTTAATTAAAGAAAATCACGTTCACCTGGCTATTGGGTGTTTTCTGTTTGTTCTTTTTTTTTGTCTGTACAGTTATGAAAACTACCATTGTCGCCAATGTAATAAATATACCTGCATTAAAGTTCAGTAAACCGTGATGCTTGGAATCAGTTGCGTTTTTTTTTCGGGCTCTTTCCCTCTGCCTGTTCTTTGTGTTTCAGTCGCAAGATCGTTCGCACGATCTCGACACAGGCGGGTTGCATGAGCCGGCTTGTCGGGCTGAAATAATTGCCTTCTGGGCTCGCGCAGTCGTTAGCGGGTCCGGTTACAGGTTTTCCAGCCGTCGAGAGCTGTAGGTTTCATCAATTCGATGCGCCTGTTAATGCGCGATCAGATCAGAAGTTCGCAGCTGCAGCAACAAAGAACCATGCAGACGCTACGTTTTGGAGCTCTGTCTTATTCCTTGCTGCGTTCATCGAATTCGCACTGGCGAATGCAGCAAGCAAGACCCTGGAGTGAAGATACCTGATTAATCTCCCCAAAACTGCTATAAAGTTCTTTCTCTGTCTCTCTCTCCCACTTCGGTGCAAGCCAGCGGCCGCTGAGATTTCGGCCCACCACATTTTCGTAAGCAAATTCGGGTTAACGCTATACCGCTTTCTGAATCCGACATTCGGCCAGCTCTCGTTTGGTGCGGGTGAACGAACCTCGCGGCGCTCTTTGGCCATCATTGGCCCATTCGCCATAAAACTACATAAGTCATCGTCACCAAGCGAACCTCATGTACAGGGTGTTTCAGCTAACTTTAGCAAACTTAGGTTTAAAATAAGCCCAAGCACTATAGGAGGATGCGACCAAATGCATGTTGGCCATTTTATGGAGCAGGTCACGCTGTTTTACTGCGACAGCATTTAAGTGTTCATAACTGGGTTTACCGTGTCTGTCCGTCCGTTCCGTTACCCTGACGACGACCGTTGTCTTCATCAGGCTATCTCGTCATTAACAGCTTCACCATCGCCGGAGGGCGAAGCAAGGAAAAAAAAAGAATATTCGCAGACGTACATGCCAGTCCGAGAAACCCTTACATCAAGGACAGTAAATATGTATGAGGGAGTTCTCACGCTTTTCGAAAGTCCTGCAGGTCTGTTTTGCCACTGTCCGAAATTTACCCAAAAGATTGAAAACGCATCCGTCGCGGTGGTGTAGTGGCCTATGGCGTTGCCTTGCTAAGCCTGGAGGCGCGGGATCGAATACCGGCCGCGGCGGCCCCATTTCGATGGGGGCGAAATGTAAGAACTCCCGTGTACCGTGCATTGGGTGCGTATTAAAGAAACCCAGGTGGTTTAAATTAATCCGGAGTCCCCCACTACGCGACGTGCCTCATAATCTCATAATCATTGTTACAAGCCATTCCCGTACACTGGAGAACTGTACACTGTGCTCCAACAGCTACACGATGCCCCGACCGCTGGACATCTCGGAGTGTCCCATACATACGACCGGGTGCGGCGTTGGTTTTTCTGGCCAGGCCTTTATCGTTCTGTATAGGCCGCTATGTTTCTGCTTGCGAGAC